>NW_024070212.1:27437976-27726739 GCF_014754425.2 Oryx dammah | reverse complement strand
GTAAACATATATATAGATAGGTAAATATATATAGATAGATAGGTAAACATATATATAGATAGGTAAATATATATAGATAGGTAAACATATATATATAGATAGGTAAATATATATATAGATAGGAAAATATATAGAGATAGGTAAACATATATAGATAGGTAAATATATATAGATAGGTAAATATATATAGATAGATAGGTAAACATATACATATAGATAGGTAAATATATATATATTTTTTTTTTACGTATTCTTTTCCATTATGGTTTATCACAAGATATTGAGTATAGTTCCCTGTGCTATATAGTAGGACCTTGTTGCTTATCTGTCCTAAGAGTTTGCATCTGCTAATCCCAAACTCTCAGTCCGTCCCTCCCCCTTTACTTCTCCCCCTTGGCAACCAGAAGTTTATTCTCTATGTCTGCGAGTCCATTTCTGTTTTGTAGGTAAGTTCATTTGTGTTATATTTTAGATTCCACATATAATAATATCATATGGCCTTTTTTAAAAGGACTGACTTTGCGTCTCCAGCTCTGTTACTGATTCTCTTACTTCTTCACCTTAGTTAACTCCCCAGGAGGACTGCCATATTAATGGCAATCTTGCCTGGGGCTTGTGAGGGTTAAGTAAGAGAGTAGGAAAGAGTTCTGCAAAGTATTAAAAAGTAAGGTAGATGTGATCTAGTATCATGAGAATGTTTTCTAGTCTGTTCTTCCTTTATTTCTCTTCACTTCTCCATCCTGGGGGACCTGACTTTTTCTCAGGGAGCTGGACATCCTTGACCCACTGTCCCACCAGTCACAGCAGTGACTGGTCAGCAAAGTGCTCCCTCAGGCTGGCCGGGCCCCCATCTCATGTCCTCGTTCAGTGCTCCGCCTTCAGGACTGTCTCTCAAGGAGGCACAGGGGTCTTTAAGAGACCGGAGCTGAAATGTGTAGGTTGAACTTGCTCACACTGATAATTTAGGTCTTTGTGCTTGGCGCTTGGATGACTAAAGTCACAGCTAAAAGAGGAGCTGAAGACACGGTCGGGCAGGGAGAGCTGAGAGGTTACGTGTGGGGGAGGCAACTCAGGGGAGCCAAATGTGACTCTCACTTTGCCTTTCTGATTCCACCATCTTTAGCAGAAGGAGTATTCTGTGCCATTTCCTCCTCTCCAAGGGCAAGAAGACAAAGGAGTTAAAAGGAAAAAGATTTTAAGCCTGATGCATACCTCACATCAAGACAATAGAGAGCTGTGGAATTCTAACTGTATTTTTTCATCCATTTCCTGAGTTGGAAAAATAGATTTTCAGTAATCTTTTTGGTCTGGCTTCTTTTTTTCCCCTCACACTTAGCAGCTTCACTGAGACATAAAATACATATCATATAGTTCCCCATTACAGGGGTACAGTTGGTAACAATGTTTAGTTAATTTTATACAGTGGCATAACCATGACCACAATCTAGTTTTAGGACAGGTCCATCACTCCAAATGGCTTCCCTGGGGGCTCAGATAGTAAAAATCTACCTGCAATGCAGGAGACCTGTGTTCGATCCCTGGGTTGGGAAGATCCCCTGGAGAAGGGAATGGCAACTCACTCCAGTACTCTTGCCTGGAAAATCCCATGGACAGAGGAGCTTGGCAGGCTGTAGTCCATGGGGCTGCAAAGAGTCAGACACAACTGAGCCACTAACACTTTCACTTTCATCACCCCAAATAGAAATGTTGTACCCATGTGCAATCATTGCCCACTCCCACCTCTAGCCCTGGGCAAACACTGATCTGCTTTCTGTCTCCATAGATTTGCCTTTCGCAGAAATTTCATGTGAATGGAACCACACTCTATGTAATCTTTCCTTTCTGGCTCCTTTCACTCAACATAGTTTCTGAGATTCATCCGTGTCATTGCACGTACCGGTAGGGGTTCCTCCTTCTTGCTAAGGAGTGTTCATTACGCAGGTATGCCACATTGTGTTTATCCACTCACCAACCAGTGAACATTTGGATTGCTAGTGGCCTCTTTTTTTAATAATTTTATTTATTTGTTTGTTTTTGGCTAGCTGGGTCTTTGTTGCTGTACGAGCTTTTTCTCTAGTTGTGGCGAACAAGGGCTATTCTCCAGTTGCAGCATACTGGTTTCTCATTGCTGTGGCTACTCTTGTAGCAGGGGCTCTATGCACCTGGGCTTCAGGAGTCGTGGCTCCCGAGCTCTACAGCACAGGCTCAATAGTTATGGCACACAGGCTTAGTTGCTCCGTGGCTCAGCAGTATGTGAGATCTTCCTGGATCAAAGCTGCATTGGCAGGTGGATTCTTTACCACTGAGCCACCAGGGAAGCCCACTAGTGACCTCTTTTAAAAAACATTCCAAGTAGAGACTTCCCTGGTGATCGACTAGTTAAGATTCCACAATTTTACTGCAGGGGATGTGTGTTCAATCCCCAGTCAATAAATTAAGATTCTCATGCCTTGCAATGAAGCCAAAAAAAAAAGTCTCTAGACATTAAAAAAAAAAAGTTCCAGGTAAAGGAGGTTGATCTCATTTTTAAAGACATTCTTAATCCCTATCAGAATTATTCCTTTCCAATAAGAGCTGCTGCTACTGCTGCTAAGTCACTTCAGTCATGTCCAACTCTGTGTGACCCCATAGACGGCAGCCCGCCAGGTTCCGCCATTCCTGGGATTCTCCAGGCAAGAACACTGGAGTGGGTTGCCATTTCCTTCTCCAGTGCATGAAAGTGAAAAGTGAAAGTGAAGTCACTCAGTCAAGTCCAACCCTCAGCAACCTCATGGACTGCAGCCTTCCAGGCTCCTCCATCCATGGGATTTTCCAGGCAAGAGTACTGGAGTGGGGTGCCAATGCCTTCTCAGCCAATAAAGAGCTAGGCCCCTTGAAACACACATTACAGCATGGCAGGGCGTGCATGCTCAATCATGTCAAATTCTTTGCAACCCCATTGACTGTAGCCTGCCAGGCTCCTCTGTCCATGGGATTTCCCAGACAAGCCTACTAGAGCAGGTTGCCATTTCCTTCTCCAACACACTACAGGGTCCCCTTCAAAAGACAGCCTCTTCCAACATAACAGTGAAGAGTCAACTATGATGCAGTGCACAGGCATACCTCATCAGAGGTAAACCCAAATGCTGAAGTAGGAAATCATCCATTTTCCAGTACCTGAAGTCTTATGAAATAAAGGAATTTTCCAGCTGGAGTAGGTACAGGGGACCGATGACCGCCTTTGCACACAGGATGTTTGCAGATCATAGTCCACCACTGCTAAGCACAAAAAGGATCAGAACAAGGAAAGCTAGGGAGACCCAAGACCATGTCATCACAGCAGCAGCAGGGAAGCAGGCCACGTTCCAAAGAAGGAGGATCTAAGAAGAGAACAAAATGTGTGGACCCCTGTCTCCTATCCTTCCTTCCAAGTGCACCCTCAATGCAGAGGCTAATGGCATCTTGGTATTCTCTTTTTGTTCTTGACTCATACCCAAACCCCTTCTCCTAGCCAGGGCAGGGTGGGGGACAGTTGTTGAAGGGGGGGATGTTGCCATGGAAAACCTTGAGTTGCCTCTTGAAGTTACAGTGTAGAGCCAAAAGGTAAGTTAGCAGAAGCACCTCACCATTCCTGGCAAAAGGACACACAGACTCTGTAGATAGAGGAGACTTCATTCAGTCAACAAATACACATTGATGGTCATGGTGTACGAGTCAGACGCCCTGATAAGCATGGGAGAAAAGGAAAGATGGAGTGTGTGGCCTTGTTGAGCTCACTGTCCAACAAGAGAGAGCAACCGATGAACAAATGAATGAATCCTATAGAAAAGCTTATCCCAGTGCTCTATAAAAAGCATCCTGCGGACATGGGGGTAAGGGCCAGAGGAAGGTGCTGTAGAAGATGACATTTCATCTGGACCTTAAAAGATAGGAGGCTTGTCAAACAACAAGTGGAAAAAGAGAGAGCGGTATTTAGACAAGCATTCAAGATGATTTTACACTCTCAGGGATAAAGCTGTACTCGGCCAAGCTAAAACCTGGAATTCCTCCCGCAACGGAGGCAACATGCTAGTTCTGAGACCTGCCAAGAAGTCCTAGAGGGCCGACTGCTGCCCATTCACAGTGGACCAGCCACTTTAGCTGTTTGACTACATGTTCAGTGAGCCAAGCCCCTGGAAACAGAACAATGGGGAAAGGGATTCACTTTACAGCCAACTTGGCCAAATGACTCCTATTCTATTAAGGATGTTCTACCTGGTGCTTAAAATCTGACTTCCTGAACCTCTCCTGAAAGCAAGCCGGAAAGAACATTGCTGAAAGACTAGTTAATACAGCAAATCTCATGTATACTGTGTTTCATGTGTACTGTGAAACAGAGCAATGTTGGCTAGCCTAGAGATAGGATGAGCTCAGGCTCCACAACCAGGAGGCATTCCACGCTCCCCCCCCCCCCCCACCATCCCCCACCGCCCCCCGCCTTGGCCTCTCCTAAACCAGAAATGAAGAGTGGCTCCTTTGGGCAACTCCTGGTTAAACATAACAAGTAGAATGCATACCTTCATCTCTGTTTCCCACCAAAAGTCCACTAAGATGATAGTATTTAAAAAAAAAAAAAAAACTACAAAAACTAAGATGATAGGGGAGGAAATTCAGCAGATAATAAATGTCTATAAAATTTCCAAAGCTGAGGAGCAGATGGACCAGAGATAACCAGGAACAAAGCCAGCAGAGAGAGAGAGGAAGTTAAGAAGAAGCGAGACTAACTGGACTGCAGATCCCTAGAAAGGCTCAGGCCCTGAAGACTTCCCGGTTCCAGTGGGGCTAGAAAAAGGACCAGTGATTATGAGACTGAAAGAAGCAATTAGACCTATCCATCCTCTGCTTTGCCTTGCCCAAGTAGACGATTACTCCTAACCCACCCCAGCAAAGGCTGGGGATGTACCCCCTGGAAAGTTAAACCAGACAGTCTTCAAACTTAGGGATACCGGGTCCAGCTGATGACGGCTTTCACCTTCTCTACTGAAAATGGGGATTGTATGAAAGCCAGCATACTCTAAACCCCAGCCCACTTACCCTGCTTATTCCAGAATGCCAGAAGCAGGCTAATATTCCTCTCCAGGGACACTGACCAACACAAGATAAAATGCTTGCCAGTGACGACTTTGGGAGACCTCCAACAAAACAGCCTAACCCCATCTGACCAGTATTGCACAGCAAAACCCATCAGACAATAAACCCCTAGTATGTGTACAGAGTATTGTATTGTAGTGCCTTAAAACACTGGTATTTTAAAAATGGACAGTCAAGGATTACCTGACATTTGGGGAATACCTATTATATAAAAGAGATCAAAACAAATCAGTAGTTAAAAGAAAACTTAGAGGAGAAGAGACAGTAAAGAGAACAGAAGAAATTCTAAAATCTATAAATATTACCCTCAGAGTAAGGTAAGATAACTGCATCCCTGAATTTGAGAATAAGAGATTTTGAAATTAATATTCAGAAAATAATAAAGAGCTCTTGGAAGTCAAAAATATATAAAAAATTTAAATATAATAGGAGTTTTGAAAGATAAAAGTGAGAAAGTTTTCTGGAAAATTAGAATCAAAAGAATAGATAAATGGAAAGTGAAAGATAAGAAAATGAGAGAATCAATGAGAGGATCAATTTTTGAATAATAGACTTACCAGAAAGAGAAAGCAAAGATAAAGGGGAAGAAATCACCAAAGAACCAGTGCATGAACATTTCATAGGACAGAAGAACATAGGCCTCCAGTCTGAAGGAGCCCCTCAAGTGCATAATAAATGAAAAACAGAGCCAACACCAAAGTTCATATTCATGTAATTTCAGTGCACCAAGAAAAGATACCAAAAAGCTTCTAGAAAGGGGAAATTGGAAAAGAGATCACATACAAATTTCCAAAGCTGGTCAGGAATCAGGATGACAATGATTCCTCCAATAGCAATACTGGGAACTAGAAGACATTAGAACACAGATTTTAAAATTCTGAACAAAAATTATTTTCAGTATAGAATCCAAGTTATCACTAAAGTAGGAGGGCAGAAGAAAGACATTTTCAGACATGTAAGGCCTGAAAAAAAATGTGCTTCCACATACTTTCTCTCAGGAAATTACTAGAAAATGATCTCCACCTAAATAAGAGAAAAATCAAGAAAGAAGAAAAATATTCTCATATTCCAGGAGTAGGGAATGAACACACAGAAAGGAGGGAATTCCCAGGTTGTGGTGCTGAGAATTTTCAGGACTGAAGCTGTGTGGACTAGAGAAAAACCAACCCAGAGATGAGCAGTGCAGGACTGTTAGTGGGGAGGAAGGAAGCAAAGGACAAGGGCTGGGGGGTGGGTTTTGAGGAACGGAGAGAATCTTCAGTCTTTCTGTCCTGAGAGGATCCTCAGTTCTGACAGTGCAGGGATTAATCAGCAATGGATACTAAGCAGTCAACTAAGCAAACTAAACAGGAGGTGAATTTTTAACACCAACAAGGGAGCAAAAAGATAGACAAGAAAGAAACTGTGATGGATTGCCCATCTGTTTCAGCTGTGACTAATAATCATGAGAATGTAAACTTTGGGAGTTCCCTGATGGCCCACTGGTTAAGAAGCCACCTTCCAATGCGGGGAACAGGGGTTCAATCCCTGGTCCTGGAACTAAGATTCCATATGACAAGAAGCACCTGAGCCCGTGTGCTACAACTACTGAGCCTGCACACCACACAAAGATCTCGAATGCCACAACTAAGACTAGATGCAGCCAAACAAATAAATATTAAAAAAATAAAGAGTGTAAACTCCGACCTTTGCTGTAAAGCCTTGTTTAACAGTGTCGAGAGGTTGATGCAAGGACAGGACTTCTAGGGAAGAGCATGAGAGAGCTAAATCTACAGGTAAATCTATTGGTTAAAAAACCAATAGGCAATATTTTAGGCAGGAAAAAAAAGGAATAACCAAAAAAGCATGTTTTTAAGAAATATGGAAGTGAGCACCAGATTAAACACCTAATAGAGTTGAAAGCGGTTGTGATAGTTACTGTTATGTGTCAA
This sequence comes from Oryx dammah, assembly GCF_014754425.2. Lineage (NCBI taxonomy): Eukaryota > Metazoa > Chordata > Mammalia > Artiodactyla > Bovidae > Oryx > Oryx dammah. The sequence continues at coordinate 27,719,699 of NW_024070212.1, read as the reverse complement.
CTTGACTGGCCTTCGTGCCCAGATATTTAGTCAAAGATTATTTTTATGAGGGTGTTTTTGGAAGGCAATGGCACCCCACTCCAGTACTCATGACTGGAGAATCCCATGGACAGAGGAGCCTGGTGGGCTGCAGTCCATGGGGTCGCTAAGAGTCACACTCGACTGAGGGACTTCACTTTGACTTTTCACTTTCCTGCATTGGAGAAGGAAATGGCAACCCACTCCAGTGTTCTTGCCTGGAGAATCCCAGGGACGGGGGAGCCTGGTGGGCTGCTGTCTATGGGGTCGCACAGAGTCGGACACGACTGAAGTGACTTGGCAGCAGCAGCAGCAACATTTAAATAAGTGGACTTTGAGTAAAGCAGGCTACCTTCCACAATGCAGGTGGACCTCATCCAATCAGCTGGTCTTCCTAGAACAAAGACTTGACTTCCCCCAACAAGGAATTCTGCCAACAGACAGCCTTCACACTTGAACTGCATCACTTGCTCTTCCCTGGGTCTCCAGTACACCCACCTACCCCGCAGATTTTGGAATTGCTGGCCTCCATAACAGCATGAGCCAATTCCTAAAAATGAATCTCTTTCTCTGTGTAGATATGTTCTATCTGTTCTGTCTTTCTGAGGAACCCTGACCACTGCAGTGGATGCCACCTGGAATGGGACTGTGTGAGGCACCCAGCAAAAGATGGATATTTTTGTTACAAACCTGGTTGACACTTGATCTTTTAAACTGTGTACATTTGTACCTTGAGGGAACAGGATTACATTTTAAAATGGTTAAAAAGGAAAAGCTGATATGCTTTACAATCAGGCAGCTCTGGTTTATTTTATTTTTTAATATAAATTTATTTATTTCAATTGGAGGCTAATTACTTTACAATATTGTATTGGTTTTGCCATACATCAACATGAATCCGCCACGGGCGTACACGTGTTCCCCATCCTGAACCCCCCTCCCACCTCCCTCCCCTTACCATCCCTCTGGGTCATCCCAGTGCACCAGCCTCGAGCACCCTGTATCATGTATGGAACCTGGACTGGTGATTTGTTTCATATATGATATTATACATGTTTCAATGCCATTCTCCCAAATCATCCCACTCTCTCCCTCTCCCACAGAGTCCACCACTACCACTTCCTGGCTGTGTGCCCTTGAACACACCTCTCTGAATCTCATCTTCCCCAGGTGTAAGATGGATCCTTAAGATGACCTTAGGGTCATCAGACAGTGTATGCACGCTCAATCATGTCCAACTGTTTGCGACCCTATGGACTGTAGCCTGCCAGGCTTCTCTGTCCGTGGCAGGCAAGAATACTGGAGTGGGTTGCCATATCCTCCTCCAGGGAATCTGTCTGATCCAGGGATCAAACCTGCGTCTCCTGCCTTGTCAGACATATTCTTCACCACTGAGCCACCTGGGAAACCCAGGGTTGTCAGGAGGGTTAAGTAAACCAATAACTGTAGAATATGACTGGCACAAACTCAGTGCTAAACAAAGGGTAGTTGTAATGACAAAATGCCTCTCCTTTCGTCAGCTTCCCCTGGCAGGAACTTGGGTGTTCCTTTGATTTCGTCAAGATTATTGTTCCAGTAAAATACACTGGCAGAAAAACTCATTCTCTTGGAAAAGCGTATCTGCCCTTTTAATATTTTATCCCTGATGTGCTTTAGAAGACAAATGCACTTCAATGTTCTAATTAAAACTCCTTCCAGCGCAGCGCCTGAGCCCATGAAGCGAGGTCAGGTCCTGGAGCTGCTGTGGATCGATGGCCGCAGAGACCCGCGTGGGGCTGGGGATGCTCAGTGGCTTCCTGCCACCACTTGCTGCGTACAAATAAAATCACTTCCAATGACCTAATTGTGTGCTGTTGCCACTCAGAAAACTGCATAAAGGAGCGAAGAGGCAGCAGCATGAGATTCTGCTGGAAAACAAGTGCTCTCTGCCTGGAGAAATGCGAGACTGGATGGGCGCTTGCTCCCCAGGAAAGCAAGGTGTGGCGCTGTCAGGGGAACACGCCTGCCTCCCCCAGGGGACGGCTCTTCACCTGCTTGTGAAGTCATCAGAGGCTACCTGGGGGCCAGGGGTGGGCCTCAGAGGGGTCCACAGGGGCTCTGAAGTTGTCTGCAGGCTTTAGTATGAGTGCGCATGTGTCTTGGGGGATTTCCAGAAGTCTGTGCCCCTCAAAATGTGGCATTGCCTTAAAGAGCTGGCAACTTCCCCTCTGTGTGCTAAGGCGCTTCAGTCATGTCTGACTCTCTGTGATCCCATAGACTATAGCACGCCAGGCTCCTCTGTCCATGGAATTCTCCAGGCAAGAATATTGGCGTGGATTGCCATTTCTCTCTCCAGGGGATCTTCCCCACCCAGGGGTCAAACCCGTGTCTCTTATGTCACCTGCATTAGCAGATGGGTTCTTTACCACTAGCACCACCTGGGAAACCCAGCTTCCCATATGGGTTCTTTGAATATCACCAGAGTAAATACCCACCGGTAGCTCTGAGATGTCCTGGCTGGGAGTGGCCATGGGTGTCGGCCAAGGTGAAGGTCAGTCCAAATGCTTTTCTGCTTCCCTGGGGCCCCAACTGCACCTCAAGTCCTGGACCCAGATGGGGGGAAGCCTGCCCCCGGCCTAGCCCTTCATCAGGGGCCACCTGGGCCCCCCACAACCAGGGAAAAAAGTGAGGGAAGAGAAACCACACTTTGGGGTTAGCACGGGGCCATCTGTGACATGGACATTATAGACCCCATTTTCTAAAGAATGAAACGAAAACCCTGAGATAGTCACTTGCCCAAGATCATACAGCTACCTCGCTGCTGGGTCAGGTGTGAGCTCAGTGCTGACCCCAGAGCCTAGGCTTTTACCGCTCAATGACACACAAGATCTTTCGGGATCCACAATCTACATGCTGGCTGTACACATTGTGTTATATCTGCGATTTCCCCACAGCAATGTCTCCTCAGGCATTTCAGCATCTGCACATTGTGTTTCCACTGTCTGGAGTTCCCTCTAAGTCATGTTTTTCTTGAGGAAAAATCAACTCTCGCCCATCCACACTCAGTTTGGTGTTCTGAGCTCTGAACCCTCCTGCCCCTCCCCAAACCTCCCTGCCCTCCCCCTCCAACCTCCAGCTCCCCAACCTCCAGCTGATTTAATTTAGTCCTCCTTTCATCTCAGCTCTCAAGACACCACACATACTTTTATTAAAGAACATAGCACAGTATTTGTTTTCTTCTCTGTCCCTTTCATTAAAATGGGAACTCCATGAGGAAAAATGTTTTTGTCCTTTTCTCTTGGAAAACAATTAAAAAAAAATCATATGCAACCTTCTTCTAGCTACAGAGCTGCTTATAATTCTCCCAGTGCCATAAGATCTCCACACTTCCCTGCCCTCTTCGAGCTGTGCAATACAATACCTGGCACATAGAATTTACTATTAAAGTGTCTGGAATGTTAGTTATTGAAAGGATGCATGTTTCCCAAGCAATGCAATACACTTGTTAATCATGTTTCCTTGTAAGGCTTCTCAAACATGTTCTGAATGAGACACAACTTTTTAAAAAGACCTCATATTAGCTCCTGAAGTAGTCTCTGCCATTCATTGGAGAAGGCTGGGAGAGAGAGAGATTGCAGAGTCAAATCTCTCCAGCCCTCTTGTGGTGGCAGAAAGAAACAAGAATGAAAGCAGAATTAGCCTTTCCAGAGAAATGTCCTCTAAATGAAACCGCAAGCAAATTGGACATGATAGATTAACAGACATTTTTATTTTTTGATGCAGTTGGACAAAACAGCCAGTTTCCATCCTCACTGCACTCTCTGCGCTGGGCCTTTATTTATTGCCGGCTTCACGGTCCTGCTTCTCACTCCTCACGAAGAGATTTGCTGGAGGCTGGCTCCCTTCCCATTAAGGTCACCAGAGAACTGTTGGATGCTGAGAAATAAGTAACTTCAGCAGAATTTCAGTGAAGATTTAGTGGAAATGAACTCTACATCGTGCCACTCAGTAAGGACGAGAGCTGGCCGAGACCACACACACGGAGCCCAGCGTGGCACCACAAAGGCCAGGGCAGGCTAGCCCAGGCCTGGGAGGCAAGTCCTGGTGGGCAAGGAAAAGCCTCCTTGGGAACCCCAACAAGTGAAAGAGGTCCCTGAGGGTGGAACCCATCATGGTCATCATCCCTACAACCTGCCACCCAGTATCCACAGGAGTCTCCAGACATCTGTTTACCATTCATTTGCAAAAATGTTCAGCAGAATTCAAGGAACGATTCTGTCAGCGACAGATGAAGAGCAACACAATTAGCAACATGGAGCCAAATGGATACTCTCTTCTCCTTCAGTGAAGCCCCCGGAATGTGCTTTCCCTTTGTCTGAGCCAACAGCAGTGCCTGGCCAGACCTCCCACCTCAATACCTTCCATTTTCAAAGGGACTTTTAAGTTCTTCCCCCTGGGAGTGTCCTTCTGTATGTGACGGTGGTTTTCAGGCCATAGGTAAACCAGCCCTCTGAATGGATCTTGCATTAGGGGGACCTTCAGAAAAGAAACTTAAATTGAAATCCTTTCTAAGTTTATGGGAAGGTGCCCAGAAATCAAACTAGTAACTGAATTCTTCATGCGTTCTTATCTCAACACAACACATTTATTGCTCCACGTGTTACATCCAAATGCATAGATTCATGTTAGATAAAATCCAGATCAATTTACTCCTTCACATTTTGGAAAGGGATGTCTTACACAACTCCATGACTGTCACTTAGTTAGCCCACCACATACCTCCCTGAATGTTAGGCATGCGAGCCTGAGCAAACCATTTTCTGGACCTCATTTTCTTCTACACAATACAGTGGCGCTCAGTGGTCCACAAGGACATCTCCAACTCACTGACACTGTGAGTGTTGCCTAGGGGCAAATTTGTTTTTCAACAACTTGCTTCCTTCTAGATTTTATTAAGGTAACAACTTTATGGCTTTATAGAAATCTCTGCACCTTCCTCTGAACTTTGCTATGAACCTACCTAAAATAGCTCTCAAAAATAAAATCTTTAAAAAGCAAACAGAAACCAAAAAATAATACATGTAAGAAATTCAAACAAAATAGAACAATACACACCAAAAATTTTTAATCATCCTCAATATTATTATTTAGCTATGTCTCATTAATATTGTTAAACATTATTCTAGACATCATTTGTGCATGTATTCATATGTAAGAGTGGATAGGTAAATGTAAATTTTTCAGAAATGGTATAATCTACCTAGTCACTTCTGTATGTTCATTTTTATAAAAGTATCTGATTTAATATTTTTTAATTCAACATGGAAAAGAAACTGAAGTAAAACTAGAAATGTGTAGTGACAGAGACAGTGGCCAATGACCACAAATTCTGTGTCACACTGCTCGCTATTTCTTCACAGCCATGAATCTGAGCCTGGCATGTGACTGCTTTCACCAACAGAATACTGTGGAAGTGTTGCTATTCCGATTCTGAGTCTAGTCCCTAAGAGAACTAGCAGTTTCTTTTTTCTTCCTCTTGGAGTCCCCGCACCATGCCTAAAAGAAGCCCAAGCAACTACACAGAAAGGGCAACAAGAAGGAATACTGAGGCACCTGGCCAACAGCCACAACTGAACTCCCAGCCAACAGCCAGCATCAACTTTGCCAGCCCAATGAGTGGGCCATTTTGGAAGCAACTCCTCCAGCTCCAGTGGACATCTTGGAAGCAACTCCTCCAGCCCCCATTGATACCAGGTGTAGTAGAGATAAATTGCCCCTACTCTGAGCTCTGCCCAAATTGCCAAACTCTGATCAATACATAATTGTTGTGTTTTAAGCCACCTAGTTTTGAGATAGTTTCTTATACAACAATAAATCACAGAAACAAAATCCCCGTATAGTTAAGAAAAAAAAAAGCTTAAGAATTAGAGTTTCTCAATTATCTATTTCACTTTTCAGTTCAATTTGGTTGCTCAGTTGTGTCCGACTCTTTGTGACCCCATGAACTGCAGCACGCCAGGCCTCCCTGTCCATCACCAACTCCCAGAGTCCACCCAAACCCATGTCCATTGAGTCGATGATGCCATCCAACCATCTCATCCTCTGTCTTCCCCTTCTCCTCCTGCCCTCAATCTTTCCCAGCATCAGGATCTTTTCCAATGAGTCAGCTCTTTGCATCAGGTGGCCAAAGTATTGGAGTTTCAGCTTCAGCATCAGTCCTTCCAATGAACACGGAGGACTGATCTCCTTTAGGATGGACTGGTTGGATCTCCTTGCAGTCCAAGGGACTCGCAAAAGTCTTCTCCAACACCACAGTTCAAAGCATCAATTCTTTGGTGCTCAGCTTTATTCACAGTCCAACTCTCACATCCATACATGACCACTGGAAAAACCATAGCCTTGACTAGATGGACCTTTGTTGGCAAAGTAATGTCTCTGCTTTTTAATATGCTATCTAGGTTGGTCATAACTTTCCTTCCAAGGAGTAAGCGTCTTTTAATTTCATGGCTGCAGTCACCATCTGCAGTGATTTTGGAGCCCAAAAAAATAAAGTCTGACACTGTTTCCACTGCTTCCCCGTCTATTTCCCATGAAGTGATGGGACCGGATGCCATGATCTTAGTTTTCTGAATGGTGAGCTTTAAGCCAACTTTTTCGCTCTCTTCTTTCACTTTCATCAAGAGGCTCTTTAGTTCTTCTTCACTTTCTGTCATAAGGGTGGTGTCATCTGCATATCGGAGGTTATTGACATTTCTCCTGGCAATCTTGATTCCAGCTTGTGTTTCTTCCAGTCCAGCGTTTCTCATGATGTACTCTGCATATAAGTTAAATAAGCAAGGTGACAATATACAGCCTTGACATACTCCTTTTCCTATTTGGAACCAGTCTGTTGTTCCATGTCCAGTTCTAACTGTTGCTTCCTGACCTGCATACAGGTTTCTCAAGAGGCAGATCAGGTGGTCTGGTATGCTCATCTTTTCCAGAATTTTCCAGTTTATTGTGATTCACACAGCCAAAGGCTTTGGCATAGTCAATAAAGCAGAAATAGATGTTTTTCTGGAACTCTCTTGCTTTTTCCATGATCCAGTGGATGTTGGCAATTTTATTTCTGGTTCCTCTGCCTTTTCTAAAACCAGCTTGAATGTTCACAGTTCTGGAAGTTCACGGTTCATGTATTGCTGAAGCCCGGCTTGGAGAATTTTGAACATTACTTTACTAGCATGTGAGATGAGTGCAATTGTGCAGTAGTTTGACCATTCTTTGGCATTCCCTTTCTTTGGGATTGGAATGAAAACTGACCTTTCAGTCCTGTGGCCACTGCTGAGTTTTCCAAATTTGCTGGTATATTGAGTGCAGCACTTTCACAGCGCCATCTTTCAGGATTTGAAATAGCTCAACTGGAATTCCATCAACTCCTCTAGCTTTTTTCGTACTGATTCTTCCTAAGGCCCACTTGACTTCACATCGCAGGATGTCTGGTTCTAGGTGAGTGATCACACCATCATGATTATCTTGGTCATGAAGATCTTTTTTGTACAATTCTGTGTATTCTTGCCACCTCTTCTTAATATCTTCTGCTTCTGTTAGGTCCATACCGTTTCTGTCCTTTATCGAGCCCATTTTTGCATGAAATGTTCCCTTGGTATCTCTAATTTTCTTGAAGAGATCTCTAGTCTTTCCCATTCTATTGTTTTCCTCTTATTTCTTTACATAGATTGCTGAGGAAGGCTTTCTTATCTCTCCTTGCTATTCTCTGGAACTCTGCATTCAAATGGGTATATCTTTCCTTTTCTCCTTGGCTTTTCGCCTCTCTTGTTTTCACAGCTATTTGTAAGGCCTCACCAGACAGCCATTTTGCTTTTTTGCATTTCTTTTTCTTGGGGATGGTCTTGATTGCTGTCTCCTGTACAATGTCATGAACATCCATCTATAGTTCTTCAAGCACTCTGTCTATCAGATCTAGTCCCTTACATTTATTTCTCACTTCCACTGTATAATCTTAAGGGATTTGATTTAGGTCATACCTGAATGGTCTAGTGGTTTTCTCTGCTTTCCTCAATTTCAGTCTGAATTTGGCAATAAGGAGTTCATGATTGTGATTTCACTTTTAGAACATCTTAATTGACTCTAGCTGTTGATATTTCAAAAAAAACCAAGATTATTTAGTCTTAGCTACATATTTAAATAGTAAAATGTGTACCACAAGATTTCTTTACCACATGCTCTCAACTCCTAATTTTGTCACTTGGTTGATGGATTTTAACCTCATGTATCCTCCTCGTTGTAAAAAAAGAGAGCAAGAGAGAGTTTTTGGTTACTATCAAATATTATTTCCCTGATTGCTTTGGTCTCCCAGGCTTTTTGCTTTGTATTTACTGTTATCTCAGGCCTTTTCCTTTCAGTCAACTTTTCTCAATTAGTACCTGGAAATAGAATTAAATAATACTAAATCACATAGTGGAAAAGTTATTTCCTTTTCACTGTCTTTCAGTTCTGTTTAAATCAAGGAGAAAGTCTCAATCAGTTCTCATATATCTTCAACATATTTCAAAGATATCTACTCTTCCTTTTAACAAAGAGAGAGTAGGCCTTAAGGTCCAGCACCTTTAATAGGCAACAACGTGGAGAAATAATTTAATCATGTTCATTTATTTCCATGATTTTATTTTATTCTATTTTGACAAGTTATACTGGTTTTCAACTTAGGTGATATAAAGTTCCCTTTTAAAATAAATTCCTTAGGTTTAAAAAGTGAGCTGATTGAAAGAAAATATTGTGCACATAATAGAACAGATGGCACCTGAATGGGGCAAAAAGTAAGTCTATGATACATGAATGCCTGGCCTTTAGGAAAAAATGTTTCTATACTGTTAAAAATTTATAGGTATAGACTCTGAACTCCTTTTAATGTGTTAATTTTGTTAAAAATCTGTTCCTAGGCTCTGTTCCACCCAGCGAGGGTATGCTATCCCTTGTGGAGGGAGCCCCAGAGCTTACGCTTCAACGTCACCCCAGATTGTTCATTTCCTCACTGCACCCATCTACCTACCTGAGAATTCCTTTCCACTTCCTCTCCCAAGTGAGAAGCCAGATGAGGAAGGGGAAGGTGTCTGTGCAGTCAGCCCTGTGTCAGTAGTTCCCATACCAGGAGAGGAGCTTTGCTTCAGGGTCCCCGTTCTCTTCTGACTGCCTTCCTGATCCCCCTAAGCATCTTGCCTCCTTTATTTTCTTTTTTGTCTTTAAGAATGCTAAGTTCGGGGCTTCCCTTGAGTCTCAGTCGTGAATCTGCCTGCCAATGCAGGAGACATGGGTTCGATCCCTGATCTGGGAAGATCCCACATACCGCAGCACAACTAAGCCTGCACACCACAACTGTCGAGCCTGTGCTCTAGAGCCCAGGCACCGCAACTACTGAGGCCCGCGAGCCCTGGGGCCCATGCTCGGCAACAAGAGAAGCCACCGCAGTGAGAAGCCCACACACCACAACCAGAGAGTAGCCCCTGCGCAGCATCAGAGACCCAGCATGGCCAAAAAGTAAAATAAAGCAAGCTAAGTTCCGACTTCCCGGGTGGCCCAGTGGTTAAGAGTTCATGCTTCCACTGCAGGGGACGTGGGTTCAACCCCTGGTCAGGAAACTAAGATCCCACGTGCCCGTGGGCCAGAAAAAAAAGGAATGCCAAGTTGCCCGTGGGCCAGAAAAAAAAGGAATGCCAAGTTGCTATTTGTTGCTGGGACAACTAGTGTGTGTGGTTGTTTGTTCTGACTCTTCTTTCTCATTCTCTCAGGCTCGTGAGTCTCTTCCACTCTCTCTGTGACACATCTGTGCTCCTCCTCTTCACTCCCTCAGACCACCTTTTCCAGACAGAGGGGGATCAGACAAGCCTCAAGATTTTGTTGACTCACATTCTTTCCCCAGTTACAATTCTGAGGCCTCACTGAGCTGCACCAGAATCTCCCATTTCTTTCCTTTTTTTTTTTTTTGCCATCTAATTTTGAAATTTGTGGCATGAATTTGTAACCACATCATTGTTTATTTGGTATGGGTTTGTTATTGTAGTTTTTGCTGGGCTTTACACAATTTTTGCAGAGGAAGAGTCTATGAGCTTGCTTTTTTAAAGTTCTCTCCTTCCCTTTATTATTTTTTTGAAGATCTTTACGATCATTTGAGCTACATTTGATCTAACCAAAGTGTTAGCCAAGATTTTGGGGCACAAACTAAAATATTCCTAAGTCTCCCCCAGGATGTCACAAGGCAATGTGGTTAGTGGAAAGGATACAGACTGGATTTTAATCTTGGCCCTACCACTTCCTAGCTGTGTGACTTATGGCAGTACTTAACCTCATTCAGCCTCATTTCTTCACCTGTAAAGTGGCTAACTTGTTGCCTGTCAAATAATAAATAGGAAGTGTTAGACCTTTTTTCACTTTTTTTCTTTCAAACTTTCTCAGTGTCAGGACTGACCAGACTCAGCAGTAGTAGAAACTAGCTTTGTTTGTTTGTTTATTCTAGGGACAAAGGATGCAGGGTTGTGTATAAATGTTAGGCGAAGCACACTGATTGAAACCGCCCACCCTGGCCAGGCACCATAGTAACCATTTGCAAGAGTTGTTTTATGACAGGAGATCCTGATAAGGAATACGGAACTAATAAGCCACCACCAACCGGAAGAGTTCAGGAAAGGTCTAAAGGAGACACCGAGTGCCCGTCCACTTCCCAGAATCCCTCTTGCTAGCATCCATCTTGGCTGAGCGATGCGTGCACCACCAGGAAAGACTCTGAATTAGAATGATTGGCCAAAGACCACCTGGAAACTAATCCCATCATCATAAAACCCGAGAGCAGTTCTCCTGGGTTCCTTTACCCTACTGCTCTCTACTCGGGTGCCCTTTCCCAATAAAAACTCTTGCTTTGTCAGCACATGTGTCTCCTCAGACAATTCATTTCCAAGTGTTAGACGAGAGCCCAGTTTCGGGCCCTGGAAGGGGGTCCACCTTCCTGCAACATAAAGATTGATATGAATCCAGACTAATCCATGGGGTCAGGGGTGGAGCGAAGCCACTTGTTTACTGTCTCTTAAAGAGCCCTGAGAGTAACACATACCTAGGAGCCCAGCAATGGCACCCCACTCCAGTACTCTTGCCTGGAAAATCCCATGGACGGAGGAGCCTGGTAGGCTGTAGTCCATGGGGTCGCAAAGAGTCGGACACGACTAAGCGACTTCACTTTGACTTTTCACTTTCATGCATTGGAGAAGGAAATGGCAACCCACTCCAGTATTCTTGCCTAGAGAATCCCAGGGATGGGGGAGGCTGGTGGGCTGCTGTCTATGGGGTTGCACAGAGTCGGACACGACTGAAGCGACTTAGCATTCTCTTCCAAAGAAAATGAGCCAACAGACTCAAATGCATGTGAAAGATAAGATAAAGCCCTTGATTAAGAGGATTCCAAAAGCAGGCTTGACTGATCCAGGTAAGGCCAGTCAGCTCTTTGATTTTTTTAAAGTTCTCTATGCATTTATTTTCTATCTTTCTCACTCACTCAAGGTCACGTACACATTCACATGCAAACATGCATATTTTTACATGTATACACACATTCACACACCAGTATGCACACACATACGAGCACTCACACACACATGCACTCATACATATTCACACTCACTTTCACATATGTGCAGACACTCACATACACACATATGTTCACCCTCACTCACTCATGCATACACTTCTCTTAAACTCTTCTCCTTATTAAAAGAAAAAGAAAAATCTGCTCTTAGACATCAAAAAACAGTATTTCCTCAGTCACAGAAATACTCCAAAATGTTATCCTATTTGTTCTCAGTGGCCTGGAAGGTAGCCAACTCAATTAAAATGTAGAGACAATTAACTCCAGGGGTCAAAAGAAAGCAGCCTGGGAGAGAGCAGGAGAGTAACTGACTGCCTTCATCCTTCTTACCAAAAGACTAAATTTATAATCCGCTAAATAGACTTGAATACAATATAAAGCCAAGCCCCAAGTTTTCTACTTGAGTTATTAAAATCTCAAATATGATCTTTACCACAGGTGGTAAGAAGCTGAGTTTGCTAAAAAACACTTGTTAACCTAATTAGGTGACTGAGCTTAAGTACCCATTCTAAGTTGGAGGACGGGTGAGTGAGCAGACAAGTGAAGTGGGTGGCTTAATTTCCCCAAAATTGCTGCTGGTGGTGATTTATTTTAGAAAGTCACAGCTTTAGTTAAGTGTGAATAGCATCTGATTTATCACGTGGGCCTCATATGCTGTAACTAAAGTATTGTTAAGCTCAAGGAGCCCTGAAGTTCCCGTGAACTAAATCAGCAGCAAGTCTGTGTTGTTGGGCAGACACAATAGATGCCGCCTTCTTACCCTGTAATGTCTTCCATTTCATTTAGATGCTCTTTATGGCAGTGTCATCCCTTTGAGTGAGCTCTGGGATTCTCAGGAAAGATGGTGCTAAATCTAACATATATGTAAATCTAATATATACATAGTCCTGGTGGAGCCAACCCAGGATGCAGAACTGGTGGGCTGGTGACCCCTGTGGCATCTCTTTGCATGCACTGATCGTGGGAGGAGTTTTTGAAGGGCCAGGAGTACTAAGATGGCAGAGAAAAGGAAGGAAACGGGAAGTTTCTGTCCCTGCCACAGTCTCCTCACCTTGCCCAGCACCTCCCAATTGTGCAGGGTGATGGTGCAGGAGATTTTTACCTCCTGTGGAGAGAAGGGTTAGGACAGAAAGCCAAAGGAGCAGCTTCAGTGAAAGTTCTGGTGAAATTCTTGACACCACTGAGACTGTGGCAGCCAAGCACAGCCACGCTGGGAGAGAGGGGTCATCACTCCTGTTTCTGTATCATACCAGCGGGATCTGGCAGGGGCTGTAAAGCTGCAGGAAACAACTGCAGTGGCCATCCTCCTGGCATAAGACCTGCTCTCACAAGAGTCACCAGCATCAGCAGAGGCCAACAGCCTCCCTCGAGGACTTGTGCACCACGGGCTTCCATGAGAAGATCAAGCAGAAGAACTTGAGGATTCTCTGTGTGAGTACCTGTCAGTTGTCCCTGGAGACTCACAGAAACACCTGCAGGAGACTCTAAATGGCTGTTGGGTTGGAATCCTTCATTCTTCTAAAGAAGTTCCAGTGTTAATGTCAATATCGCTTCTTCAGTTCTGTCCACTGAGAGAAGCCTGAGACACTCAGACACATACACTCCACAATCAGTAGAAAAACCACCCAAACCTCTATGCCGATTCTGGCGGGTGTCTAACAGTGACCAAGTCCTGGCAAATGGAGTGGAAGCTGGAGAAATATGCTACTTGTACGCCTGGCCCATAATAATCGCCCACTTGCTATGTCCTGCCTCTTTTTCCACCTCTCAGCTGAACAGAGAAGATTCCAAAGACCTAGGTAGAGGAGGGCATACAATGTAGTCCACAGAATGGAAGGAGCCCAGCTCCTGAATTTTTCCACAAAGAAAGCTACCAGACCACAAATAGCTTGCCTTGGTAGAACACAGGTGAAAAATAAACTTTTACTCCCTAGTGGCTTAGTGGTAAAGAACTCACCTGCAGATGCAGGAGACATAAGAGACGTGGGTAGGGAAGATCCCCTGGAGGAGGGCATGGCAACCCACTCCAATGTTCTTGCCTGGAAAATCCCATGGACAGAGGAGCTTGGCAGGCTGCAGTCCACGGGGTCACAAAGAGTCAGACATGACGGAAGTGACTTAGCATGCAAGCCACTGAGATTTGGGGATTGTTTATCATAAAAGCTAATGTTGCCTTCCTTACTGTTATACCAGAAGAGTATTATTACCCCTAATCTACCAGTGAGGAAATTGAAATTCATAGGGGTTAAGTCAGTGGTTCTCAACAGCAGTGATTTTGATTCCCAGGGGAGTCGAGCTAGAGATAAAAATGCTAGAGACAGAGATCTATTAGTTCTGTTTCTCTAGGAAAGCCCGATTAACACAGCTAGCACTTCTCCATTTTTACTGAAGGTAAGACACGGATACCTATATACACACAAAAGAGATTGCTAGGGTAAAATTTGTGTTCTTCTATTCCTCCTGAGAACACATCTGGAATACATTTCACAGCCTGCCTTGCAGTTAGATGTGGTCATATGACCAAGTCTAGCCAATGGAACAGGCGCAGAATTGATGTGCACTTCCTCTAGGCCTGGCCATGGAAACCTCTCATGCATACATGCTTCTAGCTGGTTGGGAAGGAAGCAGCCACATGTTGAAGATGACGACACTTTCTTCAGCGTGAGCTCTACATGACTACTTGAAGGAGAGTCAACCCAAGAACATGTTCACCTGATCAGGATTGATGCGAACAAGAATTATACTTCTATTGTGTACATTAGGGGCCTATTTGTTATACTGGCTAACATGTTACTCTGTAACTTGCCTCTTTCACTTAAAAATATATACCGGATGTTTTTCCATGTCAGTGCATATGCTGTAATTTCTTATAAGCTGTACTTTATTTCCCACAACTTAGCTTTTTGAAGTTGAGAGAGATCTCATTAGAGAGGTATAGTTCCCCAAAAGTTTCCATTAAATGATCAGGGCATCTTAGAATCGAGGAAATACCACAACGATTACTTTTTAGGGCTTTACAAAGTAATAGAAATTTACTGTTGCTGTTAAAAATCAAAATAGCACCAGAGGATTTTAAAGAATAAGAAAAATCCTCTGGTATAGCTGAAATGTTTAGACAGGATAGCTCTTCACTTGAAGGTCAAACTGAAATAGTTTTGCAAATGAAGGGGCAGAATGTTGGTATTAGTCGCTCAGTCGTGTCTGACTCTTTGCTACCCCATGGACTGTACCCACCAGGCTCCTCTGTCGATGGAATTCTCCAGGCAAGAACAGTGGAGTGGGTAGCCATTCCCTTCTCCAGGGAATCTTCCCAGCTCAGGAATTATACCCAGATCTCCAGCACTGCAGGCAGATTCTTTACTGTCTGAGCCACCAGAGAAGCCCCAAAGGGGCAGAATACTCATAGCCAGAAGCGGTAGGGCTTGAAGAAATCTGAGATCCCCAGTGCAAATTAGTAGGGAAAGCATGGTTTAAGTAGTCTGGTCATATACAGGTTGCAGTCTGGAATCTACTCAGGATATATTCAACAATTGAAATGATGATTTTTTTTAAATATTTTGTCAGGGTCTATCCAAACAAAATAAACTTGAAAAAAAAATTCGAAAAAAAAAAAATTCGGAGAGCATTTCTATGAAGGATTCAAGTGGCATGAATGAGACAGTGATACAAAATCAATCGACTTGGTGTGCGCTGTGCTGTGTGCTCAGGCATGTTTAACTCTTTGTGACCCCATGGACTGTAGCCTGCCAGGCTGCTCCATCCATGAGCTTTTCCAGGCAAGAACCCTGGAGTGGGTTGCCGGTCCTTTTTACAGGACAATTTGGTGTACCATCTCCAAAAAGATTGAGAATCTATATTTTTAAGGCCATATTTTATTCATGTTAAGAGCTACTAAATTCTTTACCTTATTATCTGTCCAATTTTCCAAGTTAAATAAACTCCTTTAAATTACAAAGTGCATTTAGTAACACATGAGAAATAGAATGCTGGGTCTAGATTCATGGGTCAGAAGACATCGTTCTCCTTAAAGTCTTTTGAAATATTATACATAGAAAAAGGGAATTTTCACAGGACTAGTTCCATAAAACATTAAATATGAAAAAATAAGCAAGATCCACTGAAGTGAAACTTGACATATTAAAATTAATTTTCCTTATAAAATACATTTTCCATTTTCTCTCCAAGGCAGTGAAGGGTTTGTGGTCACTATATAACTCTGTTTGCCTCTTGATGGTTTCTGAGGTCCCTGGAATCCCTAAATTATTCTCTCTAAAATATGACCTTTGGTAGGGTAGAATATTTTTCTCACAGAAAAAATTGGTGGTTTAAGAATGCCTTTTTTAGACACAGAATAAAATATTCATCAAAACTTGCCTTTGGATTTCCCAATATCTATTTTTGAAAATTTGCCATCAAAAGTCTTACAATGACAAGTGTTGCTAGGTGATGGGAAACATAATATATTTATATTATGATTTTTATATTCTCAGTCCAATTTTTCAAATTCCACAAATCTTTATGTTTGTGCAGAAAATAACCTTTGGAATTTTCTTCCTCCTCAATTACTAGTTACGCCACAAACACATAATATTAACTGGAATTCACTGTAGAAGAAAGTTTAAGATGTAACTCACAAGATTTGATAGAGTAAATTCCAGAAGCTCTCCACCTAATGTCATTTCTGATACATGAAGAAAATGTAGGTTTTACAGAATATAATGTGGTTTGTAAGGCTGACCGAGCCAACACCTTCAAAATAAGAAAGCTGGCCAACAACCCAGTATTAATAGGCAATATTTTTACCCTCAAATTATGTGGTTTCTCTGTTAGTGAGTAATGAAAGCCACTTGGTTTTTCTGTCCAAGAAATAACAAGTCTTGTTCAAAGAAAATAGTTTTATTTAAAGCTTTGAGATTTGGGGGAGTTTTTCCTTGGTTATAAAAAATAGCATCAAAAGACTCTTCTTTCTTTACTATGAAAAGCAGAAAACTCCTTATTCTCTCAGAGTCCTCTGTGGAATTTGTATTTATTGGAAAGTAGATAAGAAATGATCATCACTTCAGCAATGTCTAACTTGCTTTTTAAATTTTTTATTTCATTTATTTAACAAACTCATATATAGTGTTTATGCTAGCAATGTTCCAACCAATTTATGTATATTAACTCCATTAATCCTCATGATGCTTATGTAAGATTTGCCTCATAATTTCTTTTCCCCCAAATTTAAGTAAGTGAAGTATTACTATAGATAGGACTCATATTTCAATTTAAGTCTTTTTGTCCTTCAGAATTATCCCAAGCAGATAGAAATGAAGAAAAATAGAGTTAACCTTTAAAATATGATTTGGGGATCAACATCAGTAGGGATATGACAAAAAGAAAAAGTATACCAAAAGGTGACTATTTAACTCTGATGGAACTTGTAGTTTAGGAAATTTGTATAAAAGTAGGCTAACTTCCAACCATAAAAGCTTTGTATTTATTCTATAAAGAAAAAATCAGAAACTTTTTAAAGAAAAAATCAAAAAGTAAATGTAATACCATAAAATGTAATGCTACAGATCACATACTAGAGTTAACAGAGTATAGTTAATACAATTTTTACAATGCTTACTTAAGCATTTACAGAAAATATCACCATGTAGTAGAACGCTGTCTTACACGAAAGAAAACCAAGGTCCTGTTTTCAGTTCTCCATATGTGTCTTGAATTGCATCATTGACAACACCTTCCTTAATGAAAGCTGAGAAATGGCCAGATGAATTCCTGAAGTCCCTCCTCTGTGAGCCAAGATTTTCTTGTTTGTTTCATGTACCAGCTTATCTTCTTCCATCACAGTAGTCCCCAACTATGATTCTCAGGATGCTAGATTTACACAAAAATAAAGCCTTCTAAGAAAGTATGTTTCAGAAATGTTTCATATCGTGTGGTCCTCCTGGAGATGCACAATGCACCAAAAACTCTGAGAAGATCTGAAATAAATGAACATCAGAACAAAAAAATGCTTAATATAAATCCCTAATTTCCACTCTCACTCTCTCCCCTTTCCATTACAACCTTATTCTAAAGTATTTGATATATATTATTGGAATTATAAATATCCTTATAAGATTTTTTTGTGAGTTTTGTGTGCATGGTTTTAATTTGCATAGACAGTACCTGTTTCTTTTCTCATTCAACATTATGTCTTAAGGAGTCCTCTATGCTGCATGATAATCATCTAGTTTTAGCTTGTAACATTTGGCTGTGTGTCATATTTCTTCGGAGAAGGCGATGGCACCCCACTCCAGTACTCTTGCCTGGAGAATCCCAAGGATGGAGGAGCCTGGTAGGCTACAGTCCATGGGGTCGCTAAGAGTCGGACACGACTAAGCGACTTCACTTGAACTTTTCACTTTCATGTGTTGGAGAAGGAAATGGCAACCCACCCCAGTGTTCTTGCCTGGAGAATCCCAGGAATGGCGGAGCCCGGTGGGCCGCTGTCTGTGGGATTGCACAGAGTCGGACACGACTGAAGCCACTTAGCAGCAGCAGCAGCATATTTCTTGGGCTGCACTTGATTTACCCATCTCTTAATGGAGGAGTCTTGCTTGCTTCCAACTCCTCTCCAGGAACAATGCTTTCATGTTCCCTTACATGAGAATTTTGTCTAGACAGCAACTACTATGTTGAAGAGCAGATGGACACTAAGTTTCACTAAATACTGCAACTTTACAGAGTGGTCCTGCCAGTTTATACTGAAGTCACATGGCCAGGAGTCCTCATTTCCAGTCCATGTGCACTGACATGGCTTAGTTTCATGTCACTGGAGAGGAGCAGTGTGGTTCCAGTTTTAAATTATTGCACCAGACAGAGGCGATCAAGGACAAGATGAGCTGCCCTGCATTCAGTTCTCCTCTTAGACTGTCTTAAATTGTCCTTGGTGCCAAGAGATTAGGTGGTGAACACCGAATTTAACTTCTTGTAGGGTCACCACAGGCTCAAGAGTCTCAGCGGAGGCTCTGATTTGTAGACATAAACTCCAACAGTGGTTTGGAGTTTCAAGGACCCAGACTGAGGTCTGATCTATGAGTGATAGTGAAAGTGAAGTCACTCAGTCGTATCTGACTCTTTGCTACCAGGCTCCTCCGTCCACGGGATTTTCCAGGCAAGAATACTGGAGTGGGTTGCCATTTCCTCCTCCAGGAGATCTTCCCAACCCAGGGATTGAACCCGGGTCTCCTGCATTGTAGGCAGATGCTTTACCGTCTGAGCCACCAGGGAACTCCATTGGCAGGTCAGTATAAACCCCTGACTGCGTTTCTGCCATAAGCTGTATGAGGTTACCGGGGAACCACAGAGCAAGGCTCCTCACTTGCTTTGCACAGGGAGTGGCATTCATTCACACAAACACACTGTAGAGATAGTAAAGTACAGCAGAACACATGTTTGCTAGGAGAACAAAGAACTAGAGCTCCAAGCATCCTTACCTTGTCCTGAAGAATCCTAGACAAGCCCCAAGATGAAAGGCTGCTGCTGAACCACAAAAGATGCCAGGATTCTTGGCCTCCGGAGGAAAAGAATTCAATCCAGGGCCAGTGATGAAGCTTGATCGCTCAGAGCTTTTGTGTAATAAAGTTTTACTAAAGTATAGAAGAGATACAGAAAATAGTGTTTATTAATGAAGGAACAAAGAAAAATGGGAGACCTTATTTTAAAGACAATACAGCATCTTCTTGGGTGAGACAGAAAGAAAAACAGTTCAATGGAATTATTATAAAACCAAAGAATAAGAAGGCAACATAAAAGGCCTGTGCATGAAATCTTCTGACTTTTAGGAACCAGGTTTTTCTCAAGAAATCAAGGAAGAAGAAGAGCAGTTTCAAAAACAAGCCTCATTCTCACACTCAGGGTAGTGGAAGATTAAAAATGAAAATAAGGCCAATTAAATAATAGAAGGAGACAGATTTCTGTTTAAAACAGCATATAAAACATTGACCATATAAAACTCAAACTGTAAGTTGGTTGTTGATTAATCAGACCTGGAGTTATTTTACAGAAACCACATGGCGCGTGTGCAAGAGGGAACCCCAGGCTCCTGAATGATCTCAGAACCAAGAACCTTCAATCCAGGGAATAAAAACTAGAACTGGAGCCCTTTAAGAAGTCCTTTGACGAGGAAAATCTGCCTTCCAGCAGCACCAGTGACGCATATGGACGAATTCAAAACTAGCCAATCAGCTTCCAAGTTCGAAATTCCTCTAACCCTTTAAATTTAAGCCCAGGACCCAGATCCAGGAGACAGGTTTTGGAGTCCTGTTACTCATGTCAGTTGACCTTGCAATAAAGCTCTCTTTTTTCCCTCAAACTTTGGCCTCTATTAGGTAGTGAGCCCTTGCTCAGTAATACTTTGAAGGAAAGCTGAAGTCTCCGAAGATCAGACAGGCTGACATACGAGGATGGAGGGAATGGAGTGGGAAAGTGGGAGTTTTGCCTGTTCCTGGGTCAGAAGACCGGAGAAGGCGGTGGCGCCCACTCCAGCGCTCTTGCCTGGAAAATCCCACGGGCGGAGGAGCCTGGGAGGCTGCAGTCCATGGGGTTGTGAAGAGTCGGACACGACTGAGTGACCTCACTTTCACTTTTCACTTTCATACATTGGAGAAGGAAATGGCAACCCATTTCGGTGTTCTTGCCTGGAGAATCCCAGGGACGGGGGAGCCTGGTGAGCTGCCATCTATGGGGTCACACAGAGCCAGACACGACTGAAGCGACTTAGCAGCAGCAGCAGGTCAGGTCAGAAACCAGGGCTGGCATTTGGTGAAATCTAACAGATAAAAATGAGGGAGAAGATGGGAATGACTTCACTAGAAGTAGCTGGACTCTGGGAAACTCTTTGAGAGGTGCTCTCTTAAACCTATATCTGTTAAGCTCTGTAGTGATAACAGTTGGGGGAATAATACATTAACAGTTGTAGACTGGGAGGACCACTGGGACAGAGAGCTAGGGAAACTGGACCAACTTAAGGGAGGAAGGCCAGGAATTCACGTAAAGTGATGCAGGCATTTTGAGGGGAGATAAGAGGGGGTCTCTGTCCTGAGGGAATGCACATATCGGCTCATGAAACCAGTGTAGGGACACTCAGGGAAGGTGCTCTCCCAGGGGCTCTAGTGGTAAAAAACCCACCTGTCAGCACAGGAGACGCAGGCTTCAATCTCTGAGTCCGGAAGATCCCCTGGAGGAGGAAATGGCAACTCACTCCACTGTTCTTGCCTGGAGAACCCCATGGGCAGAGAAGACTGGTGGGCTACAGTCCATAGTGTCACAAAGACTTGGACACAACTGAAGCCACTTAGCATGCACAAAGGAAGACGCAGCGCAAATGACACTGACCGTAGGAGAGCGAGACAGGCTAGTTACAGCCAGATCAGGCTCAACGCTGGATGCTGGCCTGACGGGAACCTCTCCTGGGGGGGATGATCTGACAGGAAGGTGAGGGTGGTCATGATTTGTGTAATCGACGATTACATGACTTGAGCACACTCAGATCTCATTAAGTTTCTTTCTCCCTGGGAGGTTTCAAAGCCAAAGTGAAAAACACTATCTCTCTTTAAATGACAGACTTTTCTGGTGTTTGGAAACATCTTATGACCCAGCAATCGCACTGCTGGGCATACACACCGAGGAAACCAGAACTGAAAGAGACACGTGTACCCCAATGTTCACCGCAGCACTGTTTATAATAGCCAGGACATGGAAACAACCTAGATGTCCATCAGCAGATGAATGGATAAGAAAGCTGTGGTACATATACACAATGGAGTATTACTCAGCCATTAAAAAGAATACATTTGAATCAGTTCTAATGAGGTGGATGAAACTGGAGCCGATTATACAGAGTGAAGTAAGCCAGAAAGAAAAACACCAATACAACCTAGATAGTATATTCAAAAGCAGAGACATTACTTTGCCGACTAAGGTCCATCTAGTCAAGGCTATTGTTTTTCCAGTGGTCATGTATGGATGTGAGAGTTGGACTATAAAGAAGGCTGAGCACCGAAGAATTGATGCTTTTGAACTGTGGTGTTGGAGAAGACTCTTGAGAGTCCCTTGGACTGCAAGGAGATCTAACCAGTCCATTCTGAAGGAGATCAACCCTGGGATTTCTTTGGAAGGAATGATGCTAAAGCTGAAACTCCAATACTTTGGCCACCTCATGCGAAGAGTTGACTCATTGGAAAAGACTCTGATGCTGGGAGGGATTGGGGGCAGGAGGAGAAGGGGACGACAGAGGATGAGATGGCTGGATGGCATCACTGACTCGATGGATGTGAGTCTGAGTGAACTCCGGGAGTTGGTGATGGACAGGGAGGCCTGGCGTGCTGCGATTCATGGGGTCGCAAAGAGTCGGACACGACTGAGCAACTGAACTGAACTGAACTGAACACATATATATGGAATTTAGAAAGATGGTAATGATAACCCTGTATGCGAGACAGCAAAAGAGACATAGATGTATAGAACGGACTTTTGGACTCTGAGGGAGAGGGTGGGATGATTTGGGAGAATGGCATTAAACATGTATACTATCATGTAAGAAACAAATCACCAGTCTATGTTCGATACAGGATATAGGATTCTTGGGGCTGGTGCACGGGGATGATCCAGAGAGATGATATGGGGTGGGAGGTGAGAGAGGGGTTCAGGACTGGGAACTCATGTACACCCGTGGTGGATTAATGTCAATGTATGGCAAAACCAATACAGTATTGTAAAGTAAAATAAAGTAAAAAAAAAATTTTTTTTTAAATGACAGAAAGCAAAAAAGAAAGGACAGCATTTAATTCCAGCAGGCCATGGTTAAGAGAACAGACCACTTAGGGTAAAGCTGTTAGAGACTCACTGAGCCTTCCTAAGAGGAGCAGGGGAATAGTGAAGCAAAAGAAACGCCACAGTAGAGCTGCTGCTGCTAAGTCGCTTCAGTCGTGTCCGACTCTGCGACCCCATAGATGGCAGCTCACCAGGCTCCCCCATCCCTGGGATTCTCAGGCAAGAACACTGGAGTGGGTTGCCATTTCCTTCTCCAATGCATGAAAGTGAAAAGTGAAAGTGAAGTTGCTCAGTCGTGTCCGACTCTTGGCGACCCCATGGACTGCAGCCTACGAGGCTCCTCCATCCATGGGAGTTTCCAGGCAAGAGTACTGGAGTGGGTTGCCATTGCCTTCTCCAACAGTAGAGCAGACCTCTATAAAACTTGCAGCAGAAAGACATGCTGGGACAGAGATGGGCCTGAGAGCTAGGCATTAGGGGCTTTCCCACAGGTGAGGCAGTGTAGGGCGCCATGTGCCAGCAGCAAAGTGCTAGTGCATTAGGCCAGCCTCAGGTGGCTGTGGATCCTCAGTGGGCCCTGGAACATGGGCTTCAGAAAACCAACTGCAGCTACAGCTCATTAATCTGCTCAAAGTTGAAACAAATGTGGAGATGAAGGGAAAATGTTTCCTACCACAGTGCTTGAAACTCAAAAGTTAACTCCACCAACGTGTGAGCCCAAGAGTCCCCCTCAACACTGAGGCTCACCAATCCAGTGTTGTTGAACCCAAGTATCTGTGCCTGAGACCAAACTAACACTAGAGCTTGGATCAGAGAAAGGCTTAATTGCAAGGGCCAAGTAAGGCGAATGGGTGTCTCAGGCTCAAAAGACCCAAAGTCCCTGATAGGCTTCAGGGAACTCTTTACAGATAAAACTTGGGGTGAAGGAGGCAAAGTGTATGACCCTCCTCTGACTGGTTGGTGTTGAAGTTCAGTTCAGTTCAGTCGCTCAGTCTTGTCCGACTCTTTGCGACCCCATGAATCGCAGCACGCCAGGCCTCCTTGTCCATCACCAACTCCCGGAGTTCACTCAGACTCACATCCATCGAGTCAGTGATGCCATCCAACCATCTCATCCTCTGTCGTCCCCTTCTCCTCCTGCCCCCAATCCCTCCCAGCATCAGAGTCTTTTCCAATGAGTCAACTCTTCACATGAGGTGGCCAAAGTACTGGAGTTTCAGCTTTAGCATCATTCCTTCCAAAGAAATCCCAGGGCTGATCTCCTTCAGAATGGACTGGTTGGATCTCCTTGCAGTCCAAGGGACTCTCAAGAGTCTTCTCCAACACCACAGTTCAAAGGTGTTGAAGTAACAGGGTGCTATTCCAGGAATCTCAATTGTCGGCTTTCTGGTTCCAACGAGCCTGGGATCCTTGTGCTAGTATTCAGCATGAAGTTACCATCCTCTACCTGGATGGGGGCCTTAGTTTCTGTGGAATAACTCAGAATATGTAGCAAACTGTTAACACATCCCCAGGGAGGAACCAGGCCTCTACCCCATCACTGAACTTTTGTTTCTTTTGGAGTTCCTTCACTCTCCTAATCAGTAACTGTTTGGAAGGTATAAGAAGCTGAAAGCCTTTTTCCTACAAACAAGAAATGGGATAAGGAAAGGATTTTCTGGCCAGGAGGGCCCCAGAAAGTCCTCTGTTTCAAAGTGTCCAACAGGATCCCACCAAGCCACCATCCCTGTTTGTCTCGCTCACCTCACAAAGCTAAACCCAGATCACCACTAGGCACCCAGACCCTCAGTTCCCTGTAGTTCTTGCATTCCTTTTTCTTAGCACGGGGAAATAGCACATAGCACATGGCATCAGTCAGGCTCCCTCGCCCCACGGCCTCTTGCCCCACATTTTGTAAATAATGACATGGCAAGCTATGTAACAGCTGAGATCATCTATAGTGCTGCCCATGCCCGTGACTATACTCAGCCACAGGCCATTTTCGGTCTGGATGCATGTATAAGCTCCACCTGGAAAGCACTTGAGGCTGCATTATGGCTGTGTCCTCTGGGTCAGCCGTGAGAGAATACAGAGCCGCACCAGCCCAGAGAGAATAAACATGTCAGCAATTCCTATGGCTCCTTGAGTTTTCTTCCAGCTTCCCTGCTCGAACCTTGCCTACCCTGGGTTCAGCCAACAGTGTGTGAAATGAGACACTCAGGCTTCCCTAAATCGTCCTCTATGTTTCCTGGGACTCCAGCTGCCCTCAGCCAGCAACCCCAGACCCTCGCCCTCTTCTCTGATCAGCTGGGTCACCCTGCTGCAGTGGTGGATATCTGGCTCTCCCTTGAGGATATGACCTCCCCTAAAACCTTCCCACTGAGTCTAGGGGAGGGGGCAGAATTCTTCTCAGACATTATTTACAGGCCAATTTGCCTACATCCACCCTAAAGCCTCCAGCTCCTTTGTTTCTCATGTCAATAAACTACCCAGGGGCTCCTCATACATATCTTCCAACTTGCTTCCTTTGCTCCTTGAAGAGTTCAACACAGGCTCATTGTCTTTCCACCACTCTTCCCATCATTATTCTCAGAGATTTCCTTCCAATGCTCTGGCCTCTCAGCTCCCTGACCTCCCCTTCTGCAAGGACCTTGTCCTCTGCCAGAACTCAGCCATCCACTCCCATGGCTGAATTCCTTGTCATTACCAATAACTGCACCCCTCGGTTTGCCTTTCTGTACTGTTCATGGGGTTCTCGTGGCAAGAATACTGGAATGGTTTGCCATTCCCTCCTCCAGTGGACCACATTTTTTCAAAACCCTTCACTGTGAGTAGAAGGTGGGAAAGTGGCAGCAGAGACATTTTATTGAGTTCCAAAATCACTGGATGGTGACTGCTGCCATGAAATTAAAAGATGCTCCTTGGAAAGAAAGCCATTACAAATCTAGACAGTATATTAAAAAGCAGAGACATCAGTCTGCCAACAAAGGTCCATATAGTTGAAGCTATGGTTTTTCCAGCAGTCATGTATGGATGTAAGAGTTGAACCAAAAAGAACTCTGAGCACTGAAGAATTCATGGTTTTGAACTGTGGTGCTGGAGAAGACTCTTGAGAGTCCCTTGGACAGTGAGGAGATCAAACCATTCAATCCTAAAGGAAATCAACCCTGAATATTTATTGGAAGGACTGATGCTGAAGCTCCAATACTTTAGCCACCTGATGCAAAGAGCAGACTCACTGAAAAAGGCCCTGATGCTGGAAAGATTGAAAGCGAACGGAGAAGTGGGTGGCAGAGGATGAGGTGGTCGGATAGCATCACTGACTCAATAGACGTGAATCTGAGCAAACTCCAGGAGATAGTGAGGGACAGGAGTACCTGGCATGTTGCAGTCCATGAGGTCACAAAGAGTCAGATACAACTTAGCGACTGAACAGTCACAACACACCTCCGTGCTTGTAATTGCAAGCATTCCTCATCCTGTGCTCACATTTCCTATCTTTCCATATCATT
The DNA here is from genome assembly GCF_014754425.2 of Oryx dammah. NCBI lineage: Eukaryota > Metazoa > Chordata > Mammalia > Artiodactyla > Bovidae > Oryx > Oryx dammah. Next base: position 27,693,776 of record NW_024070212.1, on the reverse strand, counting down.
CACTCCAATAATACAACTCCAGAGAGAATTACCAATATCATGGAAGATGAAAGAGATCACTACAGATCCTACAGACATTTAAAAAATAGGATTATGAACAGCTGCATGCCAATTTGACCACCAGTTGAAATGAAACTTTTAAAGAGATAACAATTTAAATTCAAGTAAACTTTTTGGTATAAATTGACAAGTTGATTCTAAAATCTATATAGAAATGCAAAGAGCCTGTAAGAGTCAAAGGAGTTTTGGGAAAAAAAAACAAAGGTGGAGGACATGTGTTATCTAATTTCAAGGCCCGCAGTGATCAAGAATATGTGCTATTGACCCTAGGCTAAATATATAGAATGATGGAATATAACTGGATCTAAAAATAGAATTTCAGCCAATTTGGCAAGGTAATTCAATGGGTGAAAGGACAGTCTTTTCAACAAGTGGTGCTGAAACTAATGGGTATACATATGGAGGGGTAAGTAAATCTTGACTCTTAGGTCACACCATACAAAAAAAATGGATATGGATCATAGACCTAAGTCTAAACACTTTTAAACAAATGTCTAAAGATAACCACAGGAGAAATTTTCTCCACCTGAGGGTAAGCAAAGATTTGTTAGGAAACAAAGGCACTAGTCATAAAATAAATTGGACTTGATCAAGTTTAAAACTTCAGCTTCTCAAGACTCCTAAGAAAAAAAATATGAGCACTGTCTAGAGTGGGAAGATTCCAAAAGTAAAGTTTACTAAGGCCACAGACTCAGGAAGCTTTCCCATCCAATGGAAGATGTTGTTTGATAGCATCCTGGTATTTTCCCCTGACTGCGTTAGATTTGGATTTTGCTGAAATTGGTGCTACAAAAGTAGAGTGGCATTTAGCATCAGTAATTTGATTCCTGCCCACTCCCCAAACTGGATTTTATACAGCTGGGTAATGAAGTTCAGGGAGAATAACCACTGAGCTTACTTTGTCTCAAATCAGAAACGGAGCCCTTGACCTAAGTGTGGGCCTGTGAGTATGTGTGTTCCTTTGTTCTTTTTTATAAAAGCACATGTAGGTTCATTTTTAATCAGAAAGTGCAAATTTAATTATCCAAAAAGTATTGGTTGCAAGTGGCAGAAACTCAGTTTAAATAGCTAAATGAAAAGGTTGTTGGGACTTAGCTGGTGGCGCAGTGGATAAGAATCCACCTGCCAATGCAGGGGGTGTGGATTTGATCCCTGGACCAGGAAGATTCCACACGTGTAGGGAGCAACTAAGCCCGTGTGCCACAACTCCTGAGCCCCATGAGCTCTAGGGCCCGCAAGCAGCAACTACGGAGCCCAAGAACTGCAGCTACTGAAGCCTGCATGCCTAGAGGCTGTACTCCACAAGAAGTTACCTCAATGAACAGCAGACCCCATTTGCCACTACTAGAGAAAGTCCTGCAAGGCTACAAGGACCCAGTGCAGCCAAAAAATAATAAAGAAATGAAGCAGGGGAGGAAGAGCAGAAGAAAGAGAAGGAAAAGAATGAGAAAAATTAAGGCAAAAGATTGGACAAGGTCCTACTGTATCGCACAGGGAACTCTGCTCAATGTTATGTGGCAGCCTGGGATGGGACAGGGGTTTGGGGGAGAAAGGATACATGTATATGTATGTCTGAGTCCCTTTGTGTCCACTTGAAACTTACCACAACACTGTTAAAGGCTATACCCCAACATAGAATATGAAGTTTTTAAAAGTTGTTTGGGACTCCCCTGGCAGTCCAGTGGTTAGGACTCCATGCTTCCACTGCAGGGGCATCGGTTTGATCCCTTGTCAGTGAACTAAGATCCCACATGCCTCAGAGTACAGATAAAATAAAATTTTAAACTGTTTTTAAAAGACACTGCTTTAAAAAAGGGCCACCTAACCAGCTCATTATGACCCACAGTACAGCTGGATCCAAGGCTCCAGTGACAGGCCCAGGTTCATCCCTCCACTGTCAGCTCTACATCTTTCCAATCAGGCCAAGAAATTAATGATCCTCCCCAAGTCACGTGACTTGACCCCTTTCTGCCAGGGGTATGAAAAAATACTCTACCAATGTAATCTTCATGTTAAATGAATAGAATTGTGTGTGCCCATTGCCTCCCCCTCCTTATAGAGTACCGCATTGCACTATCAAGTCTCAACTAGTCTTCACTGGGTCATTTCTTCTTTCATTTCTTCAGCAAGAAGCCTGCCATGGGCCATGCCCTGCACTGGGAGATGAGCACACGAGATTAAACATGGTCCCTGCCATTAGCTGCTGAACTACAGGGCCCTTCTACAGTTACAGGAACGTCTACCATTAGAGGCACTTCCATGGGACCACCAGAAGCACCAGTGTAGAGATGAAGCCTAAAGAAAAAATTCACATGAATAAATTCTTCCAAGAACCTTAAAATACGCTTGCTTTTCTCTTGGCTCACAACTTTAGATTGTGATTCCCTCTAATTCTCTAGAGACCGAATAACTGGTTTCTCACGAACTTGGATATTTTTTTCTAAGATATTACCCTGGCTTCCAAAGTTACTCAACATCACTTGAAACTTTAATTCCAGCAGAAGTTGCTTATTAACTAGTACAGACATGTTGGGAGGAATGGTTATTGCAGTCAAGCAGGGCAGGAATTGGGGACACTTCAATCACTCCAGAAAATTTCTATATAAACTTGTCTTTTTCTATTGTGTTCAGGAATAGCAACAAAGTCCCCTAGTTCTTCAGTTCATAAATAATTTTAATTCTCCCCGGGTAGTAAGATATCAAAAAGCTGTATTTGAAATGCAGCTCCTAGCTGTAATGTATTTATCCCAGGATGCTGTACAATTCTGCATTTATTATGTGTCTTGCGAGGATGAAGTTGCATGGATAGCAATGAAGACCATTTTAGTGCCAACTCTTAGTGTATACAACTCAACATTTTCTCCAGCCTTGTAAGTTAAGTATGAAACTCTTAAAGCTAGTATGGAGCCAACATTTTCTGTATTTTTCAAAAGATATGATTCTTAACATCAGTATACAGAAGATATAAGCACAAATATATCTACACTTATATACAATTAATACAAAAAACAAACTGAGAGTCATTTGCTTTGGTAAATGGAATACTCAGCACAGAATTCCTTAAAATAACATTTAAAATTGCATTAACTTGGTGTTTAAAATTAAATTGGACATAAATTCAATTTACATGTAATCTGAGGAATACGTCTACGTAAGATAGACATGCTAGTAAAGATTTGACAATTACCCATATTCTAGGAATGGTCCATTCAGAGGGCCACCTGAGCCTCAATCTCCTTTCCAAGTCTGTGATGAGCCCATACGTTTACTGATTGCCCTTCAGGTCTTGGATCCAAACTAACATTTGGTTGGTGGCAGTTGTAGGGGAAAAACGTAGCACAGCAGATTGGAAATTTACGAACCTCCTGGAAAAGCTATTTGCTAAGCTTGTGTCAAATCTGCCTGAGTAGGCTGTGGCAGCTGCAAAATCAAGGCGCCCCAGAGTGCAGATGGTGCTCCTGTCACGTGGCCAAGGGTTGGCTGGATCCCTCGCATCACAGAGCCCTTCAGCCAAGGGAGCTGGGCCCTACTTGTTCAGCACCTGCACCCCACTCCGGCCACCACCACCATGCAGGGCTGCAGACACAGAGGCAGAGTAAGGTAGGGGTTGGTTCCATACCCCCACTTACCATAGCACACTATGGCGGGCTTGGAAGGAGCATGCTCTCCCAGTGGCACCTAGAATATTTAGAAAACTTAGTTACAACCCAAAATAGATACCTCCCTCCAGCAATGCAAATCCTTCCCCAGCCCACTCAAAAGGTATCAACACTCTCTAATCTGGCATCTCTGGCCCCTGCTAATCTGGGTCCGTCTGCCTCCATAAGCCTGCACAGAACCTCACCTTCCAACAAGTCCTTCTGGCTCCTCCACAGAGTTCCAGTTATCCCTCTACACGGAATCTTGTCAGTACGTAAAGGCTCTTGACTTATTGTCATTGATTCACTTAGTCATTCCATAAATACTCATAGAGCACATAGCACATGCTGGTTGCTGGGGATGCAGTTGTGAGAAAGACCTGAATTAGTCAACAAGAGAAACAAGGTCCTACATTCCTACTCCCCATCTAGTCAGGAAGATCAGCAGACAAGTAGATAAGTGAGAGGACAGGGAAGTCGAGATGTCACAGGGGCACACAAGATTACTAAGCAGACTCAGGAGACAGAGTCGTCAAGGAAAGACTGATCCCTCCCTGAAACCTAGTGGGTCCTGGGCAGGTCCAGGGTAGTGGCAGGGTGGATGCAGTAGGGACCCATGCAAAGATGCCTGGGGGTTTCCAGGGACTGCATCCTAGAGAACCAAAACAAGTACCAGAGAGGAAGCGGGACTATAGTCATTTGTGCCATTTTATTTTGCTTTCTATTTGCTTTTAAATTTGTATCTGTGTTCTACCTCATGTACTATTGTCTTCTCTGAAGTACCCAATCATTGACAGAGCTTAGTAGGCACGAGCAGTGCAATGCTCTATAAAGTGCTATCAAATAGACAACTCCTTGCAAATGTGCTAAAGAAGAGAACTTTCTGTAGCTCCCATATGCTGCCTGTCAGGCTTCCTGTCAGTAAGACAGCCTGGGCACTGGGTGCAGAAGGGATTGCTTAGTGCTAGAGAATGACGGCCAAATAGTACCCAAGTTCTTTTTTTTTTTTCCTCTAAAATAAGTACATCTGGTGACTAATAAATGACATCCCATCTCCCAGACTTTGAGAGAGAACAATAATTCACATTCCAGTGCAACAGATGGGAGGAAAAGAGCAGACTTAAGATCTTATAATTCTTCAGTGGACATCTCTCAGCTCTCAGCTCTCTGGGCCTCCAGGAAGGATTCGATGCCTATAACCACGCCACCCTTCTGAAAGCACCTTTCTCTCTTGGCTTCTGAAATACAACACTCTTCTGCTTCCTTTCTTGTTATTCCTTCTCAGTTGTCTTGGTAGGTTCATCTTCTTCCACTTGGCCTTTTGGTAACTGGGAGGACTCAAGGAATATTCCAAGCCCCTTTCCTTGTCTCACTCAATGCTCACTTCCTGTGGCACAATATATTTAAAATGATGAAAGGGGAAAACTACAACCAAGCATACTCTACCCAGAAAAGCTCCCCTCCAGATTTGAGGGAGAGATCAAAAGTTTTACAGACAAGCAGAAGCTAAGAGTTCAGCATACCAAACCAGCTTTATAAGAAAAGTCAGATGGGTTTCTCTAAGCAATAAAAAAGGCCACAACTCAAAACACAGAAATCACAAAAGGAAAAAGCTCACAGGTAAAGGCAAGAGACCAAAGTAGTAAAAGGAGTAAAATCATCTATATCCACAATAAACAGTTAAGAGATGCAAAAAACAATTAGATGTAAAGGGTCAAAAACCAGAATAGGGGCTTCCCTGGTGTCTCAGTGGTGCCAGAAAAAAAAATCCACCTGCCAATGCAGGAGACACGAGTTCAATCCCTGATCCAGGAGGATCCCATCTCCTGCCTAGCTGCCACAGAACAGCTCATCCTGTTTGCCACAACTATTGGGCCTGTGCTCTGGAGCCCAGGAGACACAACTGCTGAAGCCCGCATCCCACAGAGCCCCTGCTCTGCAGCCAGAGAAACCACCGCAACTGGGGTAAGCCCTTACTCACCTTGAGAAAGACTGAGCAGCAACAAAGACCCAGCACAGCCAAAAACAAAGGAAGAGAGCCTTTTAAAGAGTAGAAACACAGTGTTAATGTGTTTGAAATTAACAGATTGGCAACTTAAATCATAGTTACATGTATATATATGTGACTCATGGTAACCAGAAACCTAAGATCTACAACAAACACAAAAGAGGAAGGAACCCAGGTTTCCTGGTGGTCAAGTGGTTGAGAATCTGCCTGGGAATGCAGGGGACACTGGTTTCCATCCTTGGTCTAAGAGGATCCCACATTCCATGGGGCAAATAAGCCCATGCATCACAACTGCTGAATCTGCTCTAGAGCCCAGGAGCTATAGCTCCTGAGGCCTCACATGCCTGAGCGCCTGTGCTCCACAGCAACAGAAGCCACCACAACGAGCAGTCTGCACACTGCAGCTAGAGAGAGCCCACGTGCGGCAGTGAGGACCCAGTATAGCCACAAATAAATGTTTTTCAAATGTTAACACAAGCAATTCAGGGGAAAGAATATTGGGGGAAAAAAAAAGGAATCCAAACATAACATTAAAGATAGTCATCGAATCAGAAGATAACAGAATAAGGGAACAAAAAACACACAAATGACCCCAAAACAATTAACAAAATGGCAATGAAAACACAGTCAATAGTTACTTTAAATGAACTAAATGCTGCAAGATATATGGTGTCTGAGTGGATACAAAAGCAAGACCTGTGTATAAGCTGCCTACAAGAAACTCGCCTCAGGTCTAAAGATACATACGGACAAAGTGAGGAGATGGAAAGATATTCCAAGCAAATCAAAAGCTGGAGTAGCAATACATATATCAGACAAAATATTTTACTGTTACAAGAGACAAGGATACTACATAATAATTAAGGGATCAGTCCAAGAAAATAACTATATATATATATATGTGTATATACCCCCAACATAGGGGCACCTAAGTACCCTAAATATTATTTGTTTAATAAAACAATATTAAGACAAAAAGGGAAGAAATTGACAGTAACACAATAGTAGGGGACTTTATAACACCTCAGTTACATCAATGGACAGGTATGTGTGTATATATACATATATGCAAGGTAATACTACTCAGCCATTAAAAAAAATGAAATTTTGCTATTTGCAACCACATGGATTGACTTGGATGTTGTGCTTAGTGAAATAAGTCAGAAAGACAAGTGGTGTATGATATCACTTATATGTGGAATCCAAAAAGTAAAGCTAGTGAATATAAGAAAACAAACACTACTCAGATACAGACCAAACTAGTGGTTACTAGTGAGGGGAGTGGAAAAGAGGCAACCTAGTAGGGAAGTAAGAGGTACAAAGTACTATGCATAAAATAAGCTGTAAGAATATACTGGACAGCACAGGGAATATAACAAATATTTATAAATGGAGTTTAATCTTTAAAAATTGAATCACTGTTGTAGACTTGAAGCTTATATAATATTGTAAATCAAATATACTCAAATATTTTTAAATGGTTTCTTTCTAGAAAATGTCTTTGGTGCCATGTCGTCAATGGCCAACATTTGACTGATTACTCCCATTCTGACTCCAGTTGAAATGAGCCCAGTGTCATTTTTTTTGGCTGCTTTGTGGCATCCAAACCCTTTTACTTATGGAGAATTCCTCTTACAAGTCTTGTTAGGAAGCAGAGTTGCAGTCTTCCAGAGAAGCGATAGAGATATCGGGTCATAAGGCTTCTTCAACTTACTGAAGAGCTAGGACTGAGGCAAGTGAGCCAGTTCAGCCAGTCAGAGGTTCACTCAGCGACTCTGTCCCCGTCTTCCCAGGTGACAAAGGTGAAGATACTGTGGCAGTACCCTACCGGGACCAGGGCTGGAGTGTCAGATACAAGACGCAACATGCGTGTCAGTAGCAGCTGCAGCGGCACCGTATCTTCTCCTCAGATGTCTGCTGGTGAGATGCTGGACCAAGTTTTGGACATTGAGCCTCCTTTTGATTCTTTCCAATTTACAAGCCTGGCTCTCAGCCTCTTGTTGGTCCCATGAGCTACCCAGTGTCTGTTCAGTAAGTCACTTTTCCACATAAGCCAGAATTTGTTTCCATTCTGATGGCAGCCTGTCCATCACTGGCCCTACTCAGATAAAAGGTTCCGATCAGCTCTGCTGTGTTTCACCCCTGACCAAGGTGATATCAGTCACCAGATATCAGTGGCTTTGAGGTGTGATCGTCACACACCGGAAAGTTGCTGAGACACTTTCAGGAGGTCTGCAACATGAGTTATTTTCAAAAAATTACTGAGACATTGTCTTTTTCACGGTGTTACATTTTCACTGACACATAAGCAATGATTGAAATAGCTGCTGCTTTGGCACAAATCAAGGCAATGGCACCAAACTGCAATAGAAGCATTGTCTTTATCATCATGCCCTCACAGAAGAAACAAAGCCAGGTTAACTTAAGATATTCTTTTTGAATAAACTACTTAGGAATAAACTTAACCAAAGAGATGGAAGACCTATATGCTATCAACTATTAAATATTGATAAGGGAAATTGAGGATTAAAAGACATAGAAAGATATCCTGTGCTCTTGGATTGGAAGAATTAGTATTGTTAAAATGACCATACTGCCTAAAGCAATCTACAGATTTATTGTGATCCTTGTCAAAATGCCCATGACAACTTTCACAGAACTAGAACAAATAATCCTAAAATTTGTATGGAGTCACAGGACCCCAAACTACTAAAGCAATGTGTATGTGCTCAGTCATGCCTGACTCTTTGCAACCCCATGAACTGTAGTCCCCCAGGATCCTCTGTCCATGGAATTTCCCAAGAAATTTTTTTCTGGCAGCATATTTACAATTTCCCAAGAATACTGGAATGAGTTGCCATTTTCTACTCTAAGGGATCTTCTTTACCCAAGGGATTGAAAGTGTGTCTCTCATCTTCTGCATTGGCAGGCAGATTCTTTTACTGCTGAACCAGCAGGGAAAAAGAACAAAGCTGGAGGCATAACCATCTCAGACTTCAGACAATAATACAAAGCTACAGTAATCAAAACAGCATGGTATTGTCATAGACAGATATAGATCATTGGAACAGAATAGAGTGCCTCGTCTATGGTCATAGCCTGAATGCACGTGATCTCATCAGAATAGAGAGCCCAGAAATAAACTCACAGACTTATGGTCAATCTTTGACAAAGAAGGTAAAAATATATAGTAAAGAAGACAATCTGAGTGCTATTGGAAAGCTAGATAACTACATGTAAATTAGAACACTCCTCACCTCATATACAAAACTAAACTCAATGGGGAGGGAGGTGGAAGGGAGGCATAAGAGGGAGGGGGCCATATATACCTATGGTTGATTCATGTTGGTGTTTGGCAGAAATCAACACAATTCTGTAAAGCAATTATCCTTCAATTAAAAAAAAAAACTCAATGGTTTAAAGAGCTAAATATAAGACTTGACATCGATAAACTCCTAGAAAATAACATAGGCAGATAGTCTCAGATATAAATTGTAGCAATATTTCCTTAGATCAGTCTCCCAAGCCAAAAGAAATAAAAGCAAAAAAACATTTGGAGGGGACTGACAGTCCAGTGGTTAGGACTCTGTGCTCTCACTGCTGAGGGCCAACCCAGTTTCAATCTCTGGTCAGGCAATTAAAATTCCACAAGCCACACAGCACAGTCATAAATAAAATTGGCCCACTTTAAAAAAATGGAACATAATCAAACTTAGAATTCATACAACTTAACAACAACAAAACAGAATGAGCTGAAGACCTAAACAGACACTTTCCCAAAGAGGACATATAGATGGCCAAGAGGCAGATGAAGAGATGCTCAGTATCACTAATCATTAGAGAAATGTAAATCAAAACTATGAGACATCACCTTACACCATCATCAGAATGACTATCATCGGAAAGTCTACAAGTAACAAATTCTGGAGAGGATGTGGAGAAGAGAGAACCTTCCTACATCGAGGGTGGGAATGAAAACGATGAAGCCACCACGGAAAACAGTCCAGAGTTTTCTTAAACTAATAACCACATGATCCAGCAATCCCACACCTGGGCACATATACAGAAAAGAAGCTAATTCAAAACAACACTTGCACCCCACTGCTTCTGGCAGTATATTTACAATAGCAAGATGTGGAAACAACCCAAGTGCCCATCAACAATCGGTTTAAGATGTGGTATATACACCATGGAATATTACTCAGCCAGAAAAAAATGAAATGTTGCCATTTGGAGCAACATGGATGGACCCAGAGAATATCATACTAAGTGCAGCAAGTCATAGACAAATATGACATTATGTGAAATCTAAACAATGCAAATGAATCTATATACAAAACAAACTCACAGAAAACAAACTCATGGTTACCAAAGTGGGGAAGGGAGGAAGGAGAGAGAACAAATTAGAAATATGGCATTAACAGGTACCTACTACATGTTACTACTACTACTATAACATAGAAAATAGATAAACAAGGATTTACCATGTAACCCAGGAAAATATAGCTAATACCTTGTAATAACCCCTACTGGAAAACAATCTGAAAATATATATAACAATCACTTTGCATATGTGAAACAACTATTATGAATCACTTCTTTAAAAAATATCCTTTTTGAAAGAGTAAGAATTAATAAATCTTGACTCATATGTACTTCTTAAAATTCCATTTGTCAAAATGGGAAATATTCAAAAAGCACTTCTACAGCCTCCTGAAATGAGATGATTGTCTCCAGGCAAAGCATCTGTGTGGTTATTGAGTTGCAAGCTGAACTAGCCACGTTTCATGGAATCATCTTTACTTGAAAGACTGATTGACAAGCTATAGTTAACTCAGAATTGGGTAACTGGAAGACAAGTTTTTGAAACTGGACAAGTAAAACTGTCTTTTCAACAAAAACTATTCTTTCAAAGAATTTGTAGCCAAAGACAAAATTTGAGCTTTCAAGCAAATTAGAATTTTGGAAAATGTATTTCTTCAATTTTGTGTTAGAAAAGTCTTAAAGTATCAGAAGCTATCAAATGAAATTTGTTGTAATATCAAACATGACTTTTCAATACTGTAAAATGAAATGTACCAACATTTAGAAAATCTGCATAATTCATGAAACCAATATTTTCCAAAAGACAAATATGTGAAATAAAATCATTCATAAGTAAAAGATCTATTCAAAGTGCATGATAACAGATTTTAATGTAACTGAGTGTGAAAGTTCATTGATATAGATTCAGATTCCACATTACAACTAACACTAGTATTTAATGTCCATTGAAGCAGTCCTTTTCTCTGAAGTTATCCTCATTTTTACCAATATGGCCAAAGTTAAGACTAATTTCTATGCAAAATAAGTCTGGTTAATTGACCACATAGGCTCTTGGAAATTGGCTGTGGTGGAACTTTTTATAAGTCTCAGACTGAACTCTTAAAGGCCCCTCAAGACCAGGAATGCTACACCAAAGACTAGTTAACAGATTTTACCTTACAGATTTGGATGAATTCCTCTTTCCAAGATCCTAAAACACTGAGATTCTTGCACCTCTTAGGAGGCAGCCTTATTTATTCACGTGCTCAAACTGCCTGGAACCAGAGTTTCCAGTTTCTGGAGGGATCAGATAGAAGATACATGTTTAATTCTACTTACAAAGGCATGGTTTACCAAGGTGCTACAAATACTAATTACTTTAATAGGGAAAGTCTTTCTACATCTGGAAAACACAGATTAAAAGCCTGTACTATTTCAGGGCTTCCTCGTGGTCTAGTGGTAAAGAATCTGCTTGAAATTCAGGGGACATGGGTTCAATTCCTGGTCCAGGAGGACCCCACATGCTGCACAGCAACTAAGCCCGCGCACCACAACTGCTGAAGCCTGCACACCCTAGATCCTGTGCTCCACAACAAGAGAAGCCCAAGCACCGCAACTAGGGAACGCCTGTGTGCAGCAACAAAGACCCAGTGCAGCCAGAAATAAATACATTTAAAAGCCACTAGCATTTCAGACAAAACCAAAAATTATAGCCACATTCTTCAGTTACCCAATCCCAGGTGACTAATCCTTTTTGGTAAGCTTTATGAAATCATTCTTCATTAGACTTTTTAAACTTCCTGGCTTTCAGGGACTCCCCTGGTGGTCCAGTGTCTAAGTTTCTGTGCTCCCAATGCAGACGGCCTGGGTGTGATCTCTGGTCAGGGAGCTAGGTCCCTCACACCACAACTAAGAGTTTGCCTGCCAGAACTAAAGATCCTGAGCGCCACAGCTAAGATCTGCCATAGCCAATTAATATTTCAATGTCTTATAGATCAAACTGCTGAACTGGGTCACAGAAACCTGTGCTTGTCAAAGTCCTTTCTATGAGTCTTCCTGAAGATGAAACACTTCTGCAAAGCATCAGCTTACCTGTCTAGGAACGACAAAAGACTTGAAGGCAAGCTTAAAAAAATCTGATTACGATGTGTTTGACAAAGAAGCTCAACCAAGTTGCTGTGATATTCATTTCAAGATAACAGCTAGAACTTTGACCAACAACATACCAGGACATACCCAAATTTCGGAAACTTTAATTTCAAGTATGTCTCTATTTAAAACATTTTCCCAGAGGTATAATCTGAGAAGGCTTATCACTCACTTGAGAACGCTTCCCATGTAATTTAACATACCAAACAATCCTAGCTTATTATTTCTCCCTGAGATGCCTTAGGGGCCCTCAAGCATTTCAAAGCTAGCTGGAAGTCAAAAGAACTGTAATTGGGATCTGATAGCATATTTGTCAAAATATAAAAGTTTGTCAAAAAATCAAAGTTGCAAAACACTTGGTCAAATAGGATCATAGGTTCATTATGAAAATGTATTCACTTCACCAAAGTAACAAAAGATTTCAAAAGCAAATACAAATTACTTAAAAGTAAGGAAGTTCACATATCTGTTATAAAAAGCTGCATTCCAAGAAAACTTTGTTCTTTTAACAGAAAGAAACCAAATCTAATCCTGTACAAGCCTACTTTTGATTTTTAAAAATCCATCTACCTGATTAAATTTAATCTAATTCCAGCCTGACCATGGGTAAAACTCCTTTTTCAGGGCTCCCTTTTTTTAAACAAACCTTTTATAATTTTCTGTATCCATATTTAGCTTATCCCTTATCTTTCAATCAACCACCTCTAGGAAACAAATTACCCTTTTTTTTTCTTTGACAAAATTATGTAGTTTCATTTTTCACATATTTTACTAAAAACATACATCTTACCTTCCTGGCATACTGAAATGTTGCCCTTATTTTAGTAATTACAATTATAATTTTAGTCATTTCCCAGGTGAGTCAGTGGCAAAGAATCTGCCTGCAATGCAGGAGTCTTGGGTTCAGTCCCTAGGTCAGGAAGATCCCCTGGAGAAGGAAATGGCAATCCACTCCAGTATTCTTGCCTGGGAAATCCTATGGACAGAGGAGCCTTGCAGGCTACAGTCCAAGGGGTCACAAAGAGTCAGACACAACTAATAACAACAACTTATAACAACATTATAATTTTAACCCCTAAAAGCCTTAATCTCTAGCAAACACCAAGAAGCAAGAAATTTTGGATTGCCTGCCAAACCAGCACTTGAGACTAGAAGTGATTGACCTATTCCATAACATCTATTTGAAATGACTTGGATATTCAATAAAGTCCCATCTAAGCAAAACTCAACTTACCAAAAATCTGGAGAAAGTATTTAAATGTGTGTGTGCGCTCAATCACTTCAATCATGTGCGACCCTTTGCAACCCCATGGACTATAGCCCACCAGGCTCCTCGGTCCATAGGATTCTCCAGACAAGAATATGGGAGTGGGTTGCCATTTCCTTCTCCAAGGAATCTTCCACCCAGGGATCGAACACACGTCAAGAGCTAAACCAAAGGATAGGAAGGGCCCATAGGGTTTTGCCTTGTTGTAAGACAAGACAAAAGCTTTCTCAACCAGAGAACTTTGGTCTCTACTCCCCTCTTTCCTGTCTAAGTTGATTTTTTTACCTTCTGACTACTTTCCTCCAACTCTAGTCCTAACTAGTCTTCGAGGGCAGAAAGCTTCAATCTACACACACACAGACATTTTTGCCTGGCCTTTACCTGCTGCGTCTTTGAGTTTTTGCCTGTGCTTGTGCTGAGCTCCTTTAGGATGGACTGGTTGGATCTCCTTGCAGTCCAAGGGACTCTCAAGAGTTCTCCAACACCACAGTCCAAAAGCATCAGTTCTCAAAAGCTAGAGAAGAGAAGCCATCCTCTTGAGTACCCAAAGCAAAAGATGGGGAAATGAGTAGAAAATAGATTAACACTTCATATAATTCATGGGCTTCCCAGGTGACTCAGTGATATAAAGAATATGTTTGCCAATGCAGGAGATGGCAGGTTCAATCCCTGGGTCGGGAAGATCCCTTAGATACAATGGCAACCCATTCCAGTATTCTTACCTAGAAAATCCCATGGACAGAGGAGCCCTGGAGGGCTACAGTCCATAGGATTGCAAAGAGTCAGACACAACAGAGCAACATAATTTTTATCCACTCTTACAATCTGAAACCCTGTTGAGATGATTGATGGAGTCTCCTCTGTGATCGTAACCCATATAGAGAGCCACCTGTTCCACACACAGCTCCTTCCACCAGGGACACTACCCTCATTCAAGGTTTGACTGTCTCCTGCTTTTCACTCATGTCCTGCTGAACTGAAATTCTGCTTTCTCAAAGACCTTATTTCAGTCTAATTTAAGCCACCTCTCCCTCCAAGTATCTATTCTTTCCCTTCTTCAGTTCAGTTGCTCAGTCGTGTCCAACTCTCTGGGACACCATGGACTGCAGCACGCCAGGCTTCCCTGTCCATCACCAACTCCTGGAGCTTGTTCAAACTCATGTCCATAGAGTCAGTGATGCCATGCAACCACCTCATCCTCTTGTCTTTCTGGTCCCTGGCCAGTTTCCTTGCCCCTGTCTCATGCGTGCTCCCCACCACCACCATCCCACATGGGTGACTGCCTGACCCCTTCCCCATCTGGGACCAAACTGGCCTCGCCTCATGGGAATGTCATAGCACATCCCCAGGCAGAGTAGTGCCCTTGGTCTCCGACCCTGGGCTGCTGTCCAGGGACCCTTCAAAGCATTTATCATAATTTTAACCTTTATCTGCATTTATTTATATTGTCTCATTAGACTGTGGCCACCAGGAAGTAAAGAACCATGTCTCTTCTGCTTAGTTCTCTATACCCAATTAAGTACTTGATATTATCTACTAAAATAATGAGGTTAGGACTATACCTATTACTCTTTAGACTTTTTTCTAGTGTAATCATCAGTTCCGTCGCTCAGTCATGTCCAGCTCTTTGTGACCCCATGTACTGCAGCATGCCAGGCCTCCCTGTCCATCACCAACTCCTGGAGTTTACCCAAACTCGTGTCCATTGAGTCAGTGATGCCATCCAACCAACTCATCCTCCATCACCCCCATCTCCTCCCACTTTCAACCTTTCTCAGCATCATGGTCTTTTCAAATGAGTCAGCTCTTCACATCAGGTGGCCTAAGTATTGGAGTTTCAGCTTCAACATCAGTCCTTCCAATGAACACTCAGGACTGATCTCCTTTAGGATTGACTGGTTGGATCTCCTTGCAGTCCAAGGGACTCTCAAGAGTCTTCTCCAACACCACAGTTCAAAAGCATCAATTCTTCAGTGCTCAGCTTTCTTTCTAGTCCAACTCTCACATCCATACATGACGACTGGAAAAACCACAGCCTTGACTAGACAGACCTTTGTTGGTAAAATAATGTCTCTCTGCTTTTTAATATACTGTCTAGGTTGATCATAATTTTCCTTCCAAGGAATAAGCATCTTTTAATTTCATGGCCACATGAAATTAAAATCATCATCTGCAGTGATTTTGGAGCCCCCACCCCCACCCCACCCTGCAAAAAAAAATCTCTCACTGCTTCCATTGTTTCCCCATCTATTTCCCATGAAGTGATAGGACCAGATGCCATGATCTTCGTTTTCTGAATGTTGAGCTTTAAGCCAACTTTTTCACTCTCCTCTTTCACTTTCATCAAGAGGTCCTTTAGTTCTTCTTCACTTTCTGCCATAAGGGTGGTGTCATCTGCATATCTGAGGTTTTGATATTTCTCCTGGCAATCTTGATTCCAGCTTGTGTTTCTTCCAGTCCAGCGTTTTCATAATGTACTCTGCATATAAGTTAAATAAGCAGGGTGACAATATACAGCCTTGATGTACTCCTTTTCCTATTTGGAACCAGTCTGTTGTTCCATGTCCAGTTCTAACTGTTCCTTCTTGACCTGCATACAGATTTCTCAGGAGGCAGGTCAGGTGGTCTGGTATTCCCATCTCTTTCAGAATTTTCCACAGTTGATTGTGATCCACAGAGTCAAAGGCTTTGGCATAGTCAATAAAGCAGAAATAGATGTTTTTCTGGAACTCTGTTGCTTTTTCCATGATCCAGCAGACGTTGGCAATTTGATCTCTGGTTCCTCTGCCTGTTCTAAACACCAGCTTTGAACATCAGGAAGTTCACGGTTCACATATTGCTAAAGCCTGGCTTGGAGAATTTTGAGCATTATTTTACTAGCATGTGAGGTGAGTGCAATTGTGCAGTAGTTTGAGCAGTCTTTGGCATTGCATTTCTTTGGGATTGGAATGAAAACTGACCTTTTCCAGTCCTGTGGCCACTGCTGAGTTTTCCAAACTTGCTGGCATATTGAGTGTAGCACTTTCACAGCATCATCTTTAAGGATTTGAAATAGCTCCACTGGAATTCCATCACCTCCACTAGCTTTGTTTGTAGTGATGCTTCCTAAGGCCCACTTGACTTCACATTCCAGGATGTCTGGCTCTAGGTTAGTGATCACACCATCATGATTATCTGGGTCATGAAGATCTTTTTTGTATAGTTCTTCTGTGTATTCTTGCCACTTCTTAATATCTTCTGCTTCTGTTAGGTCCATACCAATTCTATCTTTTATGAGCCCATCTTTGCATGAAATGTTCCCTTGGTATCTCTAAATTCTTGAAGAGATCTCTAGTCTTTCCCATTCTATTGTTTTCCTCTATTTCTTTGCACTGATCACTGAGGATGGCTTTCTTATCTCTCTTTGCAATTCTTTGGAACTCTGCATTCAAATGGGTATATCTTTCCTTTTCTCCTTTGCTTTTCACTTCTCTTCTTTTCACAGCTATTTGTAAGACCTCCTAAGACAGCTATTTTACTTTTTTGCATTTCTTTTTCTTGGGGATGGTCTTGATCCCTGTCTCCTATACAATGTCATGTACCTCCATCAGGCACTCTGTCTATCAGATCTAGTCCCTTAAATCTATTTCTCACTTGCACTGTATAATCGTAAGGGATTTGATTTAGGTCATACCTGAATGATCTAGTGGTTTTCCCTACTTTCTTCAATTTAAGTCTGAATTTGGCAATAAGGAGTTCATGATCTGACCCACAGTCAGCTCCCGGTCTTATTTTTGCTGACTGTAGAGAGCTTCTCCATCTTTGGCTGCAAAGAATTTAATCAATCTGATTTCAGTGTTGGCCATCTGGTGATATCCATGTATAGACACTTCTCTTGTGTTGTTGGAAGAGGGTGTTTGCTATGACCAATGCATTCTCTTGGCAAAACTTTATTAGCCCTTGCCCTGCTTCATTCTGTACTCCAAGGCCAAATTTGCCTGTTACTCCAGGTGTTTCTGGAAAAGGAAATGGCAACCCACTCCAATATTCTTGCATAGAGAATCCTGTGGACAGAGCCTGGTGGGCTGCTGTCTATGGGGTTGCACAGGGTTGGACACGACTGAAGCAACTTCGCACGCATGCATGCATTGGAGAAGGAAATGGCAACCCACTCCAGTATTCTTGCCTGGAAAATCCCAGGGACAGAGGAGCCTGGTGGGCTGCAGTCCATGGGGTCGCACAGAGTCGAACATGACCGAGGTGACTTAGCAGCAGCCAGGTGTTTCTTGACTTTCTACTTTTGCATTCCAGTCCCCTATAATGAAAAGGACATCTTTTTCGGGTGTTAGTTCTAAAGGTCTTGTAGGTGTTCATAGAACCATTCAACTTCAGCTTCTTCAGTGTTACTAGTCGGGGCATAGACTTGGAATCCTGTCATATTGAATGGTTTGCCTTGGAAACAGAGATCATTCTGTCATTTTTGAGATTGCATCCGAGTACTGCATTTCAGACCCTTTTGTTAACTATGATGGCTACTCCATTTCTTCTAAGGGATTCTTGCCCACAGTAGTATATATAATGGTCATCTGAGTTAAATTCACCCATTCCAGTCCATTTTAGTTCGAACTGATTCCTAAAAGGTTGACGTTCACTCTTGCCATCTCCTGTTTGACCACTTCCAATATGCCTTGATTCATGGACCTAACATTCCAGGTTCTTAGGCAATTATTACTCTTTAGAGCATTGGACCTTGCTTCCATCACTAGTCACATCCATAACTGGGTGTTCTTTTTGCTTTGGCTCCGTCCCTTCATTCTTTCTGGAGTTATTTCTCCACTGATCTCCAGTAGCATATTGGGCACCTACTGACCTGGGGAGTTCCTCTTTCAGTGTCCTATCATTTTACCTTTTCATACTGTTCATGGGGTTCTCAAGGCAAGAATACTGAAGTGGTTTCCCATTCCCTTCTCCAGTGGACCACATTTTGTCAGAACTCTACACCATGACCCATCCGTCTTGCGGGGCCCTGCATGGCATGGCTCAGTTTCATTGAGTTAGACAAGGCTGTTGGAGAAGGAAATTGGAGAAGGCAATGGCAACCCACTCCAGTGTTCTTGCCTGGAGAATCCCAGGGACGGGGAGCCGTCTCTGGGGCCGCACAGAGTCGGACACGACTGAAGCAACTTAGCGGACGAGGCTGTGGCCCATGTGACTAGACTGGTGAGTTTTCTGTGACTGTGGCTTTCCTTTTGCCTGCCCTCTGATGCCCTCTCTCAGCACCAACCATCTTGCTGGAGTTTCTCTTATCTTGCACAGAGGGTATCTCCCCTCAGCTGCTCCAGCACCGCGCAGCCACCGCTCGCCACTCCAGCGCTACATACAAATGTGTAAATCTCCCTCTACGTTCTGCTTTAGCTGCATCCCGTAAAATTTGAAAGCTGCATTTTTATTTCAGTTCAAAGTATTATTCTAACTTCACTCTTCAGTGATAGGTAGTTTAGAAGCATGTGGTTTACTTCAAATATCTTGTTTTCCTAAATATCCTATTGATTTCTATTATAAATACATGGTAGTCAGAGAACATTGTATGATTTGAATCCTTTTTATTGTCTTGTTTTATGGCCTCATATGATCTATCTTTGTAAACACTTCATGCACATTTGAAAATAATGAGCATCCTGCAACTGTAAGATGTTGATTTAATAATATCAACTAAGTTAAGGTGGTTGACAGTATTCAGATCATTTGTCTTTACTAATTTTTGTCTAGTGGTTTAATAAATCACTAAAAGAGATTTATGCTTCATGTGTTTTGTTACTAGACACATAAGCATTTACAATTATGTTTTCCTAATGAGATAATATTATGAAACATCCCTCCTGTCTCTGCTTTTTGTCTTGAAGTCTGTATCTGATTTGTTCTACTTAAACTGAAGTGAAATAGCTTAAACTCCAACTTTCTAGCTCACATTATCTCTTCAAACTCAGTATAAAACTGAAAATAGCATGAACCAAAACAATTACTCCTCCTAATGCAGAAAGGAGAGGTGTGACCGAGAGGCTGGCCATCCCCCACTTTCATCCCTGATGTAACAGTCTCTCCCTGCTCCAAATGCTTTGCTCCTAAGTTTCTCTATCAGATCATGAAAAGCAGCTCTACTCGTTTCTAGCATTTACATGCCTTCAACTGTATTAAACTTGGGGCTTTCAATAATGTATGAAAAGAAAATCATTTCATGGCCAATAAAACAAGATTGGAGGGCTTCCCTCATAGCTTGGTTGGTAAAGAATCTGCCTGCAATTCAGGAGACCCCAGTTTGATTCCTGGGTTGGGAAGATCTGCTGGAGAAAGGAATAGGCTACCCACTCCAGTATTTTTGGGCTTCCCTTGTGGCTCAGCTGGTAAAGAATTCACCTGCAATGCAGGAGACCTGGGTTCGATCCCTGGGTTGGGGAGATCCCCTGGAGTGGCTACCCACTCCAGTATTCTGGCCTGGAGAATTCCATGGACTGTATAGTTCATGCAGTCACAAACAGTCGACCATGACTGAATGACTTTCACTTCATAAAGCAGAATTGGATGATAGACTTTCCTGAACGGTGCATCTAACTAAGCACAATCAATGCAACTTTAACAAGCGTTTCAGTCCAGCGTAGATTCAGAGGACCATTTTGCCACACTCTGAGGAAATCAAGAGCAAAGTTAACTGATTTTTCTTCACTTGAACTTTTTAGAACACTTTCTATTCCTGTCACAGGAATAGTTGGCAATACAGATCTTTAGTCTGTAACCCAGAGGGTTCATAGGGGTTTCCCCTGAACATTCATGTTAACCAAGTTTGGGGTTTTATTTCTCAGTAAATTGCTATGGTCTGATTGCTGGGAGAACCTATTGCTCATCTTAGATTGTTTTCAGTCTTCTCTTAGTCTCCAATGCCCCTACTGGATGTCTGAGGTCATTAAAAATCAAAACCAATTTCCACATGGCATGGGCTTTAAACATCACATACTATTATTGTAGGAACCTCCATGAATGTTTGACTGGCAACTACCTAGGTGATGGAATTTGAGAGGGTCCCAGAAACCCTATCCCAGGGGCAGACAGTCCACCATCAGTTACTCCTTCAGGTGAGACATTTTATTCAGAAGGTTCACATTACCGCTCACCTGCCATTTCTGCGCTGGTGACAATAAGATTTACAATCAGAACATATTGGAACACTTGTTCATCTGATCAACTGATGGTTCACTAGGCTTCAGTCCCATCACACTGCAAAGAATTGACTGCAGAGCCCTCTATTGGGAGCTTTGCTCTTCTCTCTGGGTAACTCCGGTGGATTCCATTATCACCCCAAAACAGATGATGCCAAATATACATCTCAAGTCCTGACCTGTTTTTATGAACGAGACATTTCCCATCACTGGTTTCCAGGTAGATGAGTATTCCCACTAGGCTACGATTAGCTGAAACCCAAATTTTCAAATCAAAGTTCCTTATCACACTTACCATACTACAGGCCCTAATTTGTCCAATGAGTTCTTCTCCAGTCACCCTAAGACTTTTCCTTCCTCATTAAAGAAGTCACAAAATTCCATTCTTTCCAAGTCTAGTTGCTTCAAAAGAAAAATGAAAGTACGCAGTCTAGAGGATAAGAAATCAATAGACAGACTTCCCTGGCAGTCCAGGACTTCCCTGGTGGCTCAGACAGTACAGAATCTGCCTGCAATGCAGGAGACCCAGGTTTGATCCCTGAGTCAGGAAGATCCCCTGGAGAAGGGAATGGCTGCTCACTCCAGTATTCTTGCCTGGAGAATTCCATGACAGAAGAACCTGGCAGGCTACAGTCCCTGGGTTGCGAAGAGTCAGACACGACTTTCACTTTCCAGTAGTTAAGATTCCCTGCTTCCACAGAGAGTCCCAGGCAGGAAAAACCCAAGAAGGAACACGCCAAGACATATAGGAATCAAACTGACAGAAGTTAAAATACTAAAAGCAACAGGGAAAAACGATAAATAACATACAAGGGGACTCCCATCAGGCTACCAGATGAATTCTCAACCAACTCTACAAGCCGGAAGGGAATGGCATGACATATTTGAAAGGGAAGAATCTACAACCAAGAATACTCAACCCAGCAAGACTCTCCTTCAGATTTGATGGTGAAATCAAAAGATTTCCAGACAAGCAAAAGTTAGGAGAATTCAGCACCACCAAACCAGCTTTACAACAAATGCTAAAGGAAATTCTCTAGGCAAGAAACAAGAGAAGGAAAAGACATACCTACAGAAAATAAACCTAAAACAATTAAGAAAATGGTAATAGGATCATACATATCGATAATTACCTTAAACCTAAGTGGATTAAATGCACCAGCCAAAAGACAGCCTGGCTGAACAGATGAAAACATGTGCATATATGCACGTCCATTTACCACATCACTCTGCTTGACCCCCCTGCAAATTGTATGTAATTATTTCATATTGTTAGGTTAATCATGTTCCTATTATGACTTGCAATTATAATTATCTTTTATTTTTTGTCTGGCTATCAATTGTGAAAACTGATAAACATCTTTCACTATTATGATTATACAGTTATTACTTAATACCACGGTATCATGATTGGTCAACAGAAAAATAATAGAATTCTATATCCCCAAAATGAAAGTGAAGTCACTCAGTCCTGTCTGACTCTTTGCGACCCCCTGGACTGTAGCCCACCAGGCTCTCTGTCTATGGGATTTTCCAGGCAAGAGTACTGGAGGGGGTTGCCATTTCCTTCTCCAGGGGATCTTCCTGACCCAGGGATCATAGCTGGGTCTCCTGTGTTGTAGGCAGACGCTTTTACTGTCTGAGCCACCAGGGACGTCACCAAATGATAGAAAACATGTAAGCACTTTTTAAAATCCAGATGCATACAGAACTCTCTTGGGGTTTTTTTGAAAAATACAAATGTCCAGAGCTTTTTCTGCCAGAGCTCCAGATATTTTTGCCAGAGCTCCAGATAAGTTTCTAATGAGCAACCATGTTCAAAAACAACTGGACTATACGAGCATCTTTTACTTTTATCTTGTTTGCTTTACTTCTACTTCCTATTCAGTGCTCCCATTTCATTGTTTGTTTTTTCAATTTCTCCATCTCTCCCTTTTTTATAGTCTTTCTCAAGCCTTTATCAAGCATAGTAGAAAAACCCTCATATACCTATATATAAATAATGTGTCTAATGCATATTTTAGAAAACTTATGAATTTTTGCTTAACTAAAAATTTATGACATTTTGATTCCACGTTTGACTTAATATGAATGCTAGATTTCTAATTAAAAAAATAGATATACACACAAGTGATAAAGGTTTACTGTGTGGCTCAGGGAACTATAGTCAATATCTTGTAACAACGTATAATGGAAAATAACTTCAAAAACAATATGTGTGTATATATGTAACTGAACCACACGAAAAAAATCCTACTTTTAAAAATTTAGTAATGTTTATCTGTTTGCCAGTTTTTCTAAATGCCCTAATGTCTAATAACAATGTATGAGATATAAAATTTTAAATATATTTGTGTAGGATATAAGATTAATATAAATTAATATAAGTAGAAATCTATTATATTTAAATTATAAATGACATCATTCAAGATGCTCCTATTTTCTGCACTTGATAAAATATTCTCAGATAAATGTTAATATGTCTCACAGTGATTATATATTTTTTCTTTTCCCTTATATTTTTTATTTTTGCTTTATGTATCTTTGTTTCTTTGGTGTCTAATGGTTTATGACATCTATCTCTGAATTGTACCTTTTATCATTAAAAGTGTTTCACTTAAAAATTTAATAAAAATTGGCTAGTGAAATGAAATGCAACACATCAGTGGAGAGGACAGCTTGAAAATTATGAAATGTTGGATTACTCTTCTGTTTCAGATCAACAGTTGCAAGACCTACTACAAAAGAAGAAAAATCTTAAATTTTGTATATGGAATAAAACTTTAAAAAATAAAGACAAAAAAAAAGACTCCATGCTTCCACTGTAGGGGACACAGTTTCAGTCCCCGGTCAGGAAACTAAGCTCCCACATGGCACACAGTGTGGCCAAAAGAGAAAAATCAATAGGTGTGGGGCAGTTCAGTTCAGATCAATATTTGCCAAACACCCACTGTGAACCAGACACCACACCAGCATGAAGATCCAAAGAACTCATGGGAGAAAATGACAAGGAAAACAAACACTTCTGGAATGGCGTGATGCTATTTTAGGCTGCTATAATGAAGAACCACAAACTAGGTGGCTTAAAAAACAAATACTTATTTCTCACAGTCTGGAGGCTGGAAGCCTGAGATCAAAGTGCTATCATGGTTGGGTTCTGATGAGGGCCTGCTTCCACACTGCAGACAGCACCTCCTTGTTGCCTCCTCCCATGGTGGAGAAAGCTCTAGGCCCTTCGCTACCTTGTAAGAGCACCAGGCCCATTCATGGTGTCTCTACCCTCATGACCTATCTTCCTCCCAATGCCCCACCTCCAAACACCATCACACTGGGGATTGCATTTCAACGTATGAGTTTTAGAGGAACACAAACATTCAGCTCATAACTGGAACTCTGCAACAAAATCTAGAGAAGAGCATTGCAGAGAGCAATCTAAAGGAAGTGATACTTGGTTAAGGCAGAGTAGGAATTAGCCTGCTGAAAGGAGGCAGGAGGCATGAAAAAACAATGTGCGCAAAGGTATGAAGACAAAACCTTGGTGGCTTTACATTGCTGGACCTTAAAGATCAAGTCAGGGAGTAGATGGTGATGTGAAGGTGGCAAGAGGTGAAACTAATGGGGGCAGCCAGCAGCCAAATTATTAAGAACCTATTAGTATATCCTTGAACAGAAAAGTGTGTATTATATTTTATAAGAAAATATAAAAACAAGGGTTTTAAGCAGGGAGATTACAAAGTCAGATTGACATTTTGGATAGTCACTTCTGGAAGTAATTTGGAAGATGAATCTGAGTGGGACAAGACTGGTGGCAGGGAAACCAGCTGTGATTTAATATTGTGATTTAATTACTGGCTATGCAATAGCATTACACATGCATGCCTTTCCCATGGCATGGTGGCGGCACTATACCCTTTGACCTTGGATTTGATTTGGCCAATGGGAAGCTAGTAGACATGGCCCAAGCAGAGTTTTGAAATGCTTGTGTGGTTGAGCTAACCCCCGGTGCTCCTGCCTGCACCATGGGGAGAACCTACCTCTGCGTTCCTTTGGTAATCTGTACTGCCAGAAGGATGACAGACCCGTGAAACAGACCTAAAGCCGACCTGACCGCTCAAGCCTATCCCAGATCACTGAACCATAGTCGATGTGTAGGTGCATGAGTAAGGAGTAAATGCTGGTTGTGAGCCACTGAGTCTTGGGTGGTTTGCTGTAAGAATTATTGCTTCAATAGCTAATGGACATACCAGTTAAACTATGAAAATTTCTCAGTGAGAAGATAATGAAGGCTTAAATTAGGGTAGTGGCAGTAAAAACGAGAGGTGAACTCATGAAGTCCCTAGGAGGCAGAATCTAAACGATCGGGTAATTAATTGGATGTGGCCTGCATGTGTGCTAAGTAGCTTCAGTCGTGTCCAACTCTTTTCGACTCTCTGGACTGTAGACCTCCAGGCTCCTCTGTCCATGGGATTTCCCAGGCAAGAATACTGAAGTGGGTTGCCATTTCCTATTTCAAGGATCTTCCCAACCCAGGGATTGAACCCACATCTCTTGAATCTCCCACATCGGCAGACAAGAGTCTTTACCACTGGTGCCACCTGGAAAGTCCAATATCCTCCCTAAATCAACTCCTTTTCTGAAGTCAACCAGAGTGGATTTCTGTTGTTTAGAGTCAAGAGCCCTGACTAGCAAAGAAGCCAGCAACAGGAGAGATGCAAGGAATTTGGAGAGTTGACTGAGAGACTGGTTCTCTGGGCTAGTCAGAGGAGAGAGCAGTAAATGCTTAGGAGAGGGAATCTGGCAGCCCCTGACCCGCAGTGGTCACTCACCAAAATTGTTATCATTTTTAGTCACCTGGAGGGATGAACTCATTAAAGCAAAACTTTGAAGACCATATTGTTACTTGCATAGAACAAAATGAGGGACCTGAGTCATACGGGCTTAGGAAGCATGGTTTTTTCCTAAGAGGATTGGGCAGTTTTTTTAAAATAATATGCTTAAATCGCTAAATTTTCAACCCATAGGCTGTCTAATACTGTGCTGTCTTATCTACACTCCTTTGAGGCCAAAATAGCTGAAAACCAAGCACAGAGTTGCACTGACAAACTTCAGTATCTATCGAATTGACTAATTTCCCTAGGTATATCATGGGAAGGCTAGGGTATCATTCAGGAAAGATTGACCCCCCCAAAAAATTATAATAAAGATATCTGGGGAAATCTGGACTCATAGAACTCTGAGCACTGAACCCCCACCATATCTCCCTTGTCAACTGAAACACATCCCCACCCTGTCTGACGCCTAACTTGAAGATGTATAACTCCCTTCACACCTTTTAGCACAGAAGGAAGCCAGTTCTACTCAAGCCTTTCCTTGCTCCCTCATTTATTTTTATTATGGCACGCAGGATCTGTTTCCCATCCAGGGATTGAACCCACACCCTGTGCAGTGGAAGCTCAGAGTCCTAACCACTAAACCACCAGGGAATTCCCTCCCTCGCTCATTTCTTATCACTCCATAGCTAAAGTCAGACCCCAGCACAGCCTGGAAGTAGGGACAGGTAGGGAGGGTTGGGAATAATTACAGTTGACCCATGAACAACACAGAGTTGAACTACATGGATCCACTTATATGGTATATACCACAGTGCTGCAACTCAGCAGTTGGTTGAATCTGCAGATAGGGAAGAACACAGAGAGAAACTGTCTACATGGAGGGCCAAATATATATGTGGATTTTCAACTGTGCAGAGGGTCAGTCCTCTACCCAAGGGCTGTTCAAGGGTCAGCTGTACTTATAAAGTTAAACCTTCATCAAAAGAATTTCAGACTTAGATGGGGATCATTAGTACACAGAGCTGTAATTAGGAAGTGCTCCAGAGACCCCGGTTGCTCAGACAGTAAAGAATCTGCCTGCAGTGCAGGAGACCTAGGTTCAACCCCTGAGTCTGGAAGATCCCCTGGAGAAAGAAATATTACCCACTCTAGTATTCTTGCCTGGAGAATCCCATGGACAGAGGAGCCTGGCAGGCTACAGTCCATAAAGAGTTGGGACATGACTGAGTGACTTTCACTGGGGACTACGTCTGTGGAAAAGAAGGGACAGAAGCAGAGGCAGGCAGAGAGGTTGAGCTGGGCGCACCCCCAGCAGAGGCTTCAGCCAGCCCCACTGAAGGCTTCGGAACTGAGATGGCCATTTGGAATTGTACAAAAGTTGGGGCCAAGTGTCCAACTTTGACTACCCTTGGCTATGGCTGCTCCAGAAAGAGGCAGGACCCAGGGCACTGATGTTTTCTTCAGCCCTGAGGGGGTTGCCAGCTGACGCCCACTACCAGCAACTCTCCCAGCTGCTGAGGAAGAAAGTCCTTCATTCCTAAGAGGGGAGGGCGCTGCATTCTGGGAGCATGTAATTTCACATCATTACTTAATCAGGAGTATGCTCACCAGAAATCAGGAGTCAGTGTCCCAGCTCCAATCACTGTAAGTGGTCCTAATGGCCCTGTCAGTTATTGACTTAATCTGGATTCAACAGTGCTTCGTGCAAGATGAAATTCTATGGAATGATGGGGAAAAGAAATCGAAAACTTAGTGATATAGAAATGTTGTGGAGGATGTATCATGTATGACCTGCCCATACACCTATCTTATCTCCAGAAGATCAAAAGGCATTGGTGAGTAGATTACCAGCATCTCCGAAAAGCAATTTCATGACCAGTTTCCATAAACCAATGATACATTTAGATGCAGCTGAAACAGGATCCTTGATTTTAATGGAAAAGGAAAGCTACAGAGTGGAAGCAGTTGATTTCAGGCACTCAGCTGACAAAAGCAAGATAATCATGGTAGTTACAGTAGACTGCAGGGCTGGAGTGGTAATCAAGGCTCTGAATGAATTGTTGGGGATTAATTGATTATGTTGTCCACCATCATCAACTCTCTCTGTAGGCTGCATCTTCAGCCTCCTTTCAGTTCTGTGTCATTATATGACTAGCTTATGGCCAATGAGATGTGCAAAGAAAGATAGGTAGGCCATTTTCAGGGAATGCTTTTTTTTAGCTGTGCCAGTATGTGAGATCTTAGTTCTCCAGCCAAAGATCAAACCCATATTAAAGGGGAGTGGGGGAGGGGAAGATGACATATTCACTCCATCCTATGGCATGCAAAATGGTCTGTGGCGGGGGCAACACCTGAGGCAGGGTAGAGCAACAAAGTAAGAGTCTGGATCTCTGGACAACCTCTTTATTTTCTGACCATGCTGGGACTTTGTTGCTGCTCAAAGACTTTCTCTAGCTGCAGAGAGTGGGGGTTGCTCTCTGTTGCGGTGCACTGGCTTCATGAGTTGTGGCCCACTGGCTTCATGAGTTGTGGCCCACAGGCTTAGTTGCTCCAAGCATGTGGGATTTTCCTGGACAGGGATCAAACCCATGTCGCCTGCAATGACAGGCAGATTCTTAGCCACTGGACCCCCAGGGAAATCCCTGGACAACCTGTTAAAGCAGAGCTGCCATACCAACCCTAGACTGCTCACCTTTAGATAATGACATGAGAAATGGGTAAATTCTAGATAGATCACTGTTTGGGGTCTCTCTAATACCCAGAAAAATCTGTATCCTATCCTGTCTAGGATAGGATATCTGTATCCTATGCAACTTCCCTAGAATCTGCCTGCAGCACAGAAGACTTGGGTTCAATCCCTGGGTCAGGAAGATTCCCTGGAGGAGGAAATGGCAACCCACTCCAGTATTCCCTGGAGACTCCCATGGGCAGAGGAAGCTGGCAGACCACGGCCCATGGGGTTGTAAGAGTCAGACTAAACCACCATCACCTGTGCTGTCTAGATGCTGGTACCTAAAAGTGTGGCACTGATTTAGAAGTAGCCAGAAAGAATCATTTCATGCCAAAAACCAGAGATGCGTGTTATACCACGCAAAACATTTGGTCAAATTGTCACCTACAACACCTTGAGAGGTGTGAATCCAGCCTGTGGTTCTGGAAACAATCAAAATATTTGGTTTTGATTTCAGTTGCTCAGTCACGTCCAACTCTTTGTGACCCCAAGGATTGCAGCACCCCAGGCTTCCCTGTCCATCACCAACTCCTGAAGCTTACTCAGACTCATGTTGGTGATGCCATCTAACCATCTCATCCTCTGTTGTCCCCTTCTCCTCCCACCTTCAATGTTTCCCAGCATCAGGATCTTTTCCAGTGAGTCAGTTCTTTGCATCAGGTGGCCAAGGTGTTGAAGTTTCACTTTCAGCATCAGTCCTTCCAATGAATATTCAGGACTGATTTCCTTTAGGATGGACTGGTTGGATCTCCTTGCAGTCCAAGGGACTCTCAAGAGTCTTCTCCAACACCACAGTTGAAAAGCATCAATTCTTTGGTGCTCAGCTTTCTTTATAGTCCAACTCTCACATCCATACATGACTACTGGAAAAACCATTGCTTTGACCTTTGTTGGCAAACTAATATCTCTGCTTTTTAATATGCTGTCTAGGTTGGTTATAACTTTTCTTCCAAGGAGCAAGTGTCTTTTAATTTCATGGCTGCAGTCACCATCTGCAGTGATTTTGGAACCCAAAATATAAAGTCTGACACTGTTTCCACTGTTTCCCCATCTATTTCCCAGGAAGTGATGGGATCGGATGCCATGATCTTAGTTTTCTGAGTGTTGAGTTTTAAGCTAACTTCTTCACTCTCCTCTTTCACTTTCATCAAGAGGCTCTTTAGTTTTTCTTCACTCTCTGCTATAAGGGTAATGTCATCTGCATATCTGAGGTCATTGATATTTGGGGTACTCTGTCCCTTTTTAGAATAACATAGGAGAAACTTAGTCTGCAGTGAGGGGCAGAAGGCAATACAATTCTGTCGGCAGCCTACACTCAACTTGCAGAATGTGGGGCTTTTGTGGGTCAAAAGCAAAGCTAACTGATTTGAATCACTGAAGTGGAGCATTTCTAAATTAGGAGACAGCTTGTGAGCAAGAAATAAGTCTGTGGCATGGCCCTAACCTTTCTCAAGCATCTCCCTCTGGGATCTCTCTTCTGGACAAGAGAATCACCCAGTGGCCCAGAATGCAGGGGCATTGATTTCCTCTACAAACCAGTTGTTCCCAATGGCCTCAAGAGAACCACCATTAAACTAAGAGTAGGCTGAGGAATCAACTGGGCACAAAGGTCAGTAAGCAAATAGCCAGAGTCTTCAGACTTAAAAATCTCTGCCTCGACAAGAAAGGTGGCCTTTGGTACTTTCACCTGCAATCAACCAGAAGCAAATAGACAGGAGGCCAAGGATAACACAAGTCTGGCTGAAAAATCTCATGACTGGTCAACCTTCAAGTCTGTGACTGATCAACCTCAGAGAGAGGTCTGCAAACCTTACATAAAGGACCATCTGGTAACTACTGAGGCTTCGTGTGCTCTCTGGCCGTGATTCGACTTCCTATGTTTGCAAAATCTGCCTCAGTGTAAATTTTCTGGTGAGAGGAAGGGCGCCTCCCCTGCCCCCACCAAGACCGGATGTCGCTCTTCCCTCACCCTGGCAGCCAGAACATGGGCAGTTCGCCTAAGCATGGCCCTACCCTGGGCAAGTGACACAGAGGCAGGGCAGTTAGAACTCCCTCAGGTGCCTCGGCGGCATCCCCATGTCCAGGACCGGTGGTGCCGGCGGCCTAGAGGACTAGAGGCTCTAAATCAATGATCCCAGTGGTCTGACCCCCTGGCAGAGGTTCTGGCCTCTGATTCCCGCTCCTTTTCTAAGCCTAATCTCCTCAGCTTTCTGGTGAATTCTTGAGAAACTTACTGTCTTTCCAATAAATTCTCTTGTTTCTGCTCAAGTTAATCTGTCTTTTTGTTGTTTAAAGCTAAGAAGCATGACTTGTAGTTAAGGATATCAATTCTTGAAGTCATCAGCACATCGTAGTAGTAAATATATGAGATGGTTTGAAATCGCCCAGGGAGAGCGTGTACAGCAGAAATGAGCTGGAGATGGGCCCGTGGGAACAGGAGTGATGGCTAATGGACCAGTGGAAAATTAAGAGATTGTGTGCAAAGAGATGGAGTTTCAGGTTCGGTATTGAGACTGGAGTCATTCTATATGGAAATAAGGTACAAAGAGGGTTGGTGACATTCACAGAAGCCACCAGGGGCTGTAAATCACTGACCTGGACACAGAGGTCACAGAAGATGAAAACGCAGATGCATTTTCACTCAGCAAGCATTTTTCAGAGCAAATTCCTCTAATCCAATTTAATTTCTTAATGTATTTTCCCTGTTGTGCTGGTAAGCAGTACCTTTTTTCCATTTTTCACTTCTACAGTATTGAAATTCATTGGCAGTAATTCTTTCCCACTTACATCAAAATTGATTCATCATCAGCTTCTGATCTATATATCCTACCCATTTAGAGCACCCACAGTTGTGAATTTTATGACCATTTTTTCTAATCAAACTTGGTAAAGCTTGCCAAGTAGAATTTGTTGTCCTGTGAGTTTTCAATCAGTGACAAATTCTATCAAGCATACCACTGTCAGCGGTGTTTAGAAACGTTTGGAATGAATTGGATACACCCTGAGAACTTGTTTTTCTCTCTAGGCTAACCCAAGAGAAAATGTGAGCAGTGTTAAGATGCAGAGAGGAGCAGAGAAATGGGAAGGAAGGAGGGAAGAGAGAGCCCCAGACAGTAAAGGAGACCAAGACAGGGGCCGCTCCCTGTCTGTAAGGTTGCTGCCCAGCACTGCCGGCCTCTGACTCCTAAGCACAGTGCAGACTGTGGTTGGTGGGGCTAAGTCGTTTGTTGGGCCAGGGAGCTGTGCCCTTCATGCAGTTTCTGGCAAGGACCCTCCAGAGCTCTCCTGCCTCTGACCTAGCGCCCACCAGGACCCCGAGGCTGGCAGCTCCGTGAGACCGGCCCTCAGAGCCAGGACAGTGCAGAGGAAAACAACGGACTTGAGATGTTTGTGAGAAGTAAATAAATGGCTTCACTTAAGCCACTGGGATGCAGGGGTCATTTATTACCTTGGCCTAACCTGTCTATTTTGATTATCTGTAGCTGTGTGGCTTGTGGTAAGACATTTAACTGCCCTGATTGCCAGCTTTCCCAAATAGAAAACGGAGAAAACAGTACTTGCCGGGCTGTTATAAACACTAGAAATACTGAACAAAGTACCTAGTATATAGTAGACACTCAAATGATGGCTTTTTAAAATTATTATTAATAGTATAGTAAGAATTTCAGTCCGGTTTTATGTGGAAATCAGTTGCCTTTTCATTTCTTTTCCTAAATGCCTTAGGATTCAACCCACTCTAGTGGCAGGAAGGAATGACCCAGTTCTGCCTTCACCTGAAAGAAAGGACCAGTTTGTGGATGCCTTAGACTTGAGCTCTGTTTTCTGGACCATCAAGGCCTACTGTGCAGGAAAAGGGGGATCAGAGCCCTGAGTGGGGGTTCAGGTGGAAGGATGAAGGGAGGGAATTGAAGAAGGGCTGGAAGCCGAGGATGGGTTACTGAATGAGGTACTCGTGCAGAATCCCATTCCTAGATTCTGACCCGCAGAAAGTTGCCCAAGAAACTTTTTTGCTGGAGGAACCAAGTGAGTAGATCGAAGACTTCTGCGAGCACCAGGAGCATCCATGAGGCAGGTGAGCCTGGCCTTCCCCAAAGAGCCCCCTCCCCTAGCTGCACCCAGCGCATTCGACCTGCACCAGGGACCACAGTTCTGCCTGACGCTCACAAGTCACCTTTCCTGCCAGAGGGACGTGTGGCCAGATCCTCCCTGTGATGGCCTCCAAGCTCCCACCTCCCATCAGCGGCCAGAGCCCACCGGGGACATCCAGTGAGGGATGGTAGGAGGCGGGGGGCCCCAGGAGGAAGTGGGACTTCCTGCCTTCCAAGCCCCCCTCCTTCCCTCTCCGCTTCTTCCCAACTCCCTTTCAAGGCATTCTGGGACTTTAACAGCAGACAGACACTCACGTGTGAAGAAATCCTAGGCTTAATTTGTTTAGCAAATGCTTTATCTACTCCTGGAACAAAGTTGTGCCTTGATAAACAGAGATTATTGCAAATCTTAAACGATCACGAGCGAACCAGTAAGCTTTTCCTCTATTCATAAACCTCTAGACCCCGAGTCGGACACGACTGAAGCGACTTAGCAGCAGCAGCAGCAGCAGACCCCATTTTATGCCCATGAAAAGACGAAAACATAACTGCCAGTCTCTTGACTCCTGCCCAAATGTCTGGAAGCCTCTCGCTTGGCTCTAGCTGTCCGGTTCATCTCCAGCGCCCCCTAGCGACCTCTCAGCCATCGCGCCTCTGCGGTGCCGTGATGTTTCTCTCCATAGTGTCCACCAGAGGGCGCCAGTACCCTTCAGACGACTCCAGACTTCACTGAAGCCAGCACGGCGTTGTATCGACAATACAGAAGGCCACCGCCATACGTTTACCTGAACATGAAGCCCAGGGATTTTTTAGACTGAAACTATTTTACATCCCCTGTGGCAGTCCCTCTCAGATAATAGTGATGGTGATGTTGATAGGTACCTTGCCCAGGGAGTTTTCCAGCCCAGAAGAATCTTTCCTTGGCTGTTCCTGTTAAAGGATTATTACCTTGGGAGGACTAAACCCCTCCCTTGGATGTTTTGCAAAAGTCTGGTTTATATTTGCATACCTGTCTAGATTTTAAAGTACTCTTCAAAAAACATCTCATTTAGGCTTCACAAATCTTTTGTTCCCCTCCCCCCCTTTTTGAATGAACAGACAAGTTTGCAGAGGTCACTTATTACTGTTGTTGGAAAGACACCTCCAGCCAATAAACCTCACCTGAACCTAGGCTCTCCATCTCCAATCCCTGGCCTTCTGCCTCCCCAAAGCTTATGTGTACCCACTTGCTGTGCTTTATTACACATCCTTTCTTTGACATTTTCTGTCACATAGACATGGACTCCAAGGGGAGCGTGGATGAGAGCCCCAGACTCTTTCTCCAAAGCAAGGGGCTTGGAGCCGGTGTAGAAATGGGGCAGTGTGCTGACGAGCTCTCCAGACTGGCAGCTGGAGATGCAGGCTCTGGTCCTCATCCTGCCCACACCTGGGTGGCCCTGGGCACCACGTTAACCCCAGTTCCTGGGCTGTGCACTGCAGAGATGGGCTGACCGTAATCTCTGATGAGACAGTGTGAAGCTCTCTCATTCTCTCCAGTGGTTGTCAGGAAGGTAGAAGCTGGGGCGAAAGTGCTCTGGATTGTGTTGGGGTGAACAGAGTTCATGTTACCAGTGTTACAGGAGAGAGAGATGTCACTTCCCGGGACTTGCAGGCGTCCTTGGGACCAACTGCCTAGGGAGGCACCCTGGCTTCCCGAGGAAAGAAGATGGAGCCAGAGTAAAGGGAGGGCAAGTTTATTTAGAGAGAACACATTCCACAGGCAGAATGCAGATGCCTCATGGTCGCCGGTTTTTATGGATTAAGTGATCTCATAGGCTAATGATTGGGACCAATATTCTTGCTACTTTGGGATAAGGTGGAAATTTCCCAGGAGTTGAGCCACTGCCCATTTTTTGACTTTTTATGGTCTTCCTTGGGTCTGTCATGGTGGAAGGGAGAGTGATTGTTAGTATTACTGTGAAGGTATAATGAGCTTTAAAGGTAAATGACCAGACTATTGTCAAAGCTACCTCAATTCCAGCCAGTCTATCACTTGCCAGCAATGGTACCTCTCAACAATTTTTTTCAATATTTGTTTGCCTGTACTAGGTCTTAGCTGTGGCATGTAGGATCTTTTAGTTACAGCATGTGGGATCTAGTTCCCTGACCAGGAATCAAACCTGTGTACCCTGCATGGGAGTGTGGAGTCTTAGTCACTGGACCACCAGGAAGTTCCTGTACCTCTTCTTTATCTGATGTTTGTGTCCTGCCCCTTTCCCCCCTGTCTCACCAAGGCTATTGCTTCAGAATCATTGCTCTGCCCTGCCCTGCCCTCAAAAGGAAACAATTATTCTTTTTGAGGTTTCAGAAAGAAACTGCACAGAGAAATAACCAGTTAGAACCAAATAG
Organism: Oryx dammah; assembly: GCF_014754425.2. Classification (NCBI taxonomy): domain Eukaryota; kingdom Metazoa; phylum Chordata; class Mammalia; order Artiodactyla; family Bovidae; genus Oryx; species Oryx dammah. The sequence goes on along the minus strand of NW_024070212.1, from coordinate 27,659,121 downwards.
GTCCAATGGCAGAAAGTGAAGAGGAACTAAAGAGCCTCTTGATGAAGGTGAAAGAGGAGAGTGAAAAAGCTGGCTTAAAACTCAACATTCAAAATAGGGGAAAAAATGGAAACAATGACAGACAATTTTCTTGGGCTCATAAATCCATCCACTGTGGATGGTGACTGCAGCCATGAAATTAAAAGACGCTTGCTCCTTTAGCTATGACAAACCTAGGAGCGTATTAAAAAAGAGACATCACCCTGCTGACAAAGGTCTGTATAGTCAAAGCTATGGTTTCTCCAGTAGTCAGGTGCAATGTGAGAATTGGACCATAAAGAAGGCTGTGTGCCAAAGAATCGATGCTTTCAAACTGTGGTGTTGGAGAAGACTCTTGAGAGTCTCTTGGACTGCAAGGAGATCAAACTAGTCAATCCTAAAGGAGATCAGTCCTGAATATTCACTGGAAGGACTATGCTGAAGCTCCAATACTTTGGCCACCTGATGTGAAAAGCCCACTCACTGGAAAAGACCCTGATGCTCTTAAAGATTGAGGGCCGGAGGAGAGGAGAGCGACAGAAGATGAGATGTTTGGATGGACCTGAGTTTGAGCAAACTCTGGGAGACAGTGAAGGACAGGGAAGCCTGGCATGCTGCAGTCCATGAAGTCTCAGAGTCAGACATGACTGAGCAACTGAACAAGTCCCAAAACAGTGAAGGATTTGACTTCCAGGAGACCTTGAGCCTTATTAGACAAGCCCTGTAACTATGACTCATTAACATGCTAAGCGACACACCCACCAGCACTATGAGCGGTTGACAGTTGCCATGACAACCACCACTAAGATTCCTACAAGGAGAGCTGCACCAGTTTGGAATCCAACCACACCCCTGTTCTCAGATAAGTCATGAGTATTCCTCACATTCTTTCTATTTCCCTCTCTTTTACTTTGTTTAGCTGCTAAGTAATGTTGACTCTTTTCTGACCCCATCGACTGTAGCCTGCCAGGCTCCTCTGTCCTTGGGATGTCCCAGGCAAGAATACTGGATTGGGTTGCCATTTCCTTCTCCAGGGGATTTTCTCAACCCAGGAATCAAACCTGCATCTTCTGCTTGGCAGGCAGATTCTTTACCACTGAGCCACCTGGGAAGCCCCCTCCTATATATTTGGTGTCTCTTTCTGAACTGGGTTGAAATTGACTTATGAACCAGTCTCCTGCTTCTCAATTCTTTGACCATTGAATAAAACGTGTGGTGTTCCAGTCCCAACGCTGGTTTTATTATTGGTTACTCAAGTCCAGTCAGAAAAAGAACCTCCCTGGCCTGAGACAAGAGCTCTTAACTTGGGCTAGGACCCTGGTGCAGTTCCAGTCGACCATTTCGGTAACATTTCCACTCATCAGTCAAGTTAGAGCACACATCTTCTCACCAAAGCCAGCTTAGAGCCCTGCCCCATCCTTCTCTCCATGCCAACAAGCCCTTCTCAGTAAGGCAGGAGATAGATGGACCCCAGGCTGAACAGCTGGAGTTTGCCCCCTGTGGACAGATACCTCAAGATGAAGAGGAGCTGAGTCCTGTCCAGATAGAGACCACATATTTCTCATTCTCAAGGAGAGCTTCCTGACTATACATGCATGGAAAGGCTCCTTAGAGGCCAGAAGGGAGTGATGTCAGCCTACCGATAGGCCTCTTCATGTGAATCCATCTTGGCTAAGAGAAGTGTGCACACATGGGAGGACCCTGAGATAAACTGAATACAGGCTCCAAACCAGGCAAACCAAGATGATCGGCCGGAGGAAACCTGGAGGAAGTGCCCTGTGTAAGTGATTCAAACCACAAGCGCTCGATTCTGAGTCTGCTGAGCGTGTCTATCCACACGCATTCTTTTTCCTCCTCATTAACACTCTTTTCACTATTTCCCTTTTCTCTGTGGAATTCATTTCTGCAAAGTCAGTGGGCCAGGGGCCTTGTCACTGGCCACTGTCCCTGGTGGTCTAGTGATGAGGATTCAGCACTCTCACTGTGGCAGCCTGACCTCAATTTCTGGCCAGGGAACCAAAATCCTTCAAGCGGCTGCAGGCCAAGGCCCACCTGAGGTCAGTGGGAGCCAGTTTTTCCACGACCAAGATTGGGGGGTTTGATCTAACAGTTACTTGTGAGAACGGATAACTGAACGGTCAGACCCACAGGAGAGTGTCCCTGTGCAGCAGGAGTGGGAGGCGGCCTCTGTGTCTGTAGACACGCTCCGAGTGCTGCCCCCACATCTGCCATGCACTTTAATTATTGAAGTATAGTTGGTTTACGGGCTTCCCTGGTGGCTTCAGATGGTTACAATGATCTCTGCTATACAGCAGTGATTCAGTTAAAACTCTTTTTTCATATTTTTCATTATGGTTTATCACAGGGTATTGAATAAGGGCTTTCCAACGGCAATGCCAAAGAATGTTCAAACTACCGCAAAATTGCACTCATTTCACATGCTGGCAAAGCAATGCTCAAAATTCTCCAAGCCAGGCTTCAACAGTACGTGAACCATGAACTTCCAGATGTTCAAGCTGGTTTTAGAAAAGGCAGAGGAACCAGAGATCAAATTGCCAACATCCGCTGGATCATAGAAAAAACAAGAGAATTCCAGGAAAACATCTACTTCTGCTTTATTGATTATGCCAAAGCCTTTGACTGTGTGGATCACAATAAACTGTGGAAAATTCTGAAAGAGATGGGTATACCAGACCACCTGACCTGCCTCCTGAGAAATCTGTATGCAGGTCAGGAAGCAACAGTTAGAACTGGACATGGAACAACAGACTGGTTCCAAATAGGAAAAGGAGTACGTCAAGGCTGTATATTGTCACCCTGCTTATTTAATGTCTTTGCAGAGTACATCATGCAAAATGCTGGGCTAGATAAAGTGCAACCTGGAATCAAGATTGCTGGGAGGTCAATAACCTCAGGTACGCAGATACCACCACCCTTATGGCAGAAAGTGAAGAGGAACTAAAGAGACTCTTGATGAAAGTGAAAGAGGAGAGTGAAAAAGCTGGCTTAAAGCTCAACATTCAGAAAACTAAGATCATGGCATCCGGTCCCATCACTTCATGGCAAATAGATGGGGAAACAATGGAAACAGTGTCAGACTTTATTTTCCTGGGCTCCAACATCACTGCAGTGACTTTAGCCATGAAATTAAAAGACTCTTGCTTCTTGGAAGAAAAGCTATGACCAACCTAGACAGCATATTAAAAAGCAGAGACATTACTGACAAAGGTCCATCTAGTCAAAGTGATGGTTTTTCCAGTGGTCATGTATGGATGTGAGAGTTGGACTATAAAGAAAGCTGAGCGCCAAAGAATTGATGCTTTTGAACTGTGGTGTTGGAGAAAACTCCTGAGAGTCCCTTGGACTGCAAGGAGATCCAACCAGTCAATCCTAAAGGAAATCAGTCCTGAATATTTATGGGAAGGACTGATGCTGAAGCTGAAACTCCAATACTTTGGATATGAAGAACAGACTCATTGGAAAAGACCCTGATGCTGGAAAAGACTGAAGGCAGAAGGAAAAGGGGACAAGAGAGGTTGAGATGGTTGGAAGGCATCACCAACTCAAAGGACAGGAGTTCGAGCACGTTTCGGGAGTTGGTGATGGACAGGAAAGCCTGGCGTGCTGCAGTCCATGGGGTCGCAGAGTCAGACATGACTGAGCGACTGAACTGAACTGAAGTGGTGCTGGTGGTAAGGAACACACCTGCCAGTGCAGGAGATGCAAGAGATGTGGATTTAATCCTTGGGTAGATCTCGGGAAGATCTCCTGGAGGAGGAAATGGCAGCCCTCTCCAGTCTTCTTGTCTGGAGATTCCCACGGACAGAGGAGCCTGGTGGGCTACAGTCCATGGGGTCACAGGGTCAGACACGACTGAAGTGACTTACCATGCACCCATGCACAAATAGCTAGTAGTTCTCTGCTGCTGCTAAGTCGCTTCAGTCGTGTCCGACTCTGTGCAACCCCATAGACAGCAGCCCGCCAGGCTCCCCCGTCCCTGGGATTCTCCAGGCAAGAACACTGGAGTGGGTTGCCATTTCCTTCTCCAGTGCGTGAAAGTGAAGTCGCTCAGTCGTGTCCGACTCAGCGACCCCATGGACTGTAGCCCACCAGGCTCCTCCATCCATGGGGTTTTCCAGGCAAGAGTACTGGAGTGGCGTGCCATCGCCTTCTCCACCATTTCTTTCTATTTACCCTTTATTACATTAACTCCCCACCCCCACCCCATCTCGCAATCCTCAGTCCCTCTGGGGGAGCTCTGAGCTTCCTGTTTTATTTCTCCCAGGTGCCACACCTGAGGGTAATCCAATGTAATGATCAGATTAGTCACAAAAGTTTTTTCTCTAAGGGAAGTGGGCAGGCTCTGGCAGCCTTTCATAATAACAGTCTCACAAGTAAAGGAAAGCAGCCAGATTCCAAGAACCAGTGCTATTTGCATTTTGCTGTCACGTGTGAGTGTGGTTCAAAGACTTAAATCAGGTGGCTTTCAAAACATTTTGCTCGCTTCTGTTTTTCTGACAAGGACAATCACTGAAATATGCTGCATTTACAGGGCGCCTTTCATCACTTGCCATATCCTCACAGCTCTCCGTCCAAGTTGCTTTGGTTCTCTTTGTCCTCAAGAGAGGGTTTTCCTGCACCTGGGGCTGACTTGTGTCTCAAACTCAGGAGGGGAGCTGGGCCTTGAGGAGGAGCTTGGGAACCATGGGGCCAGTGGCCAGGCCCCAGGGTGTCAGGCCCAAGGCAAGTTTCCTCCGGGCTCCTGCCAGACACGTTCTGTGTTCTCCAGGCCATGCCTGACCACCTCGAGGGGGCGGCCCACCTGTGGGCTGGGCACCTCATGTCCCCTCCAGACTGGGCCAGAACAGGCTGAGCAGGGGGCTGTGGGGCTGCATTCCTGAGGCACTGCAGACCACAGCCGCTCCCAGCACTCAGGCCCCCCTGGGCCCAGCTCTCCTGGAGCAGCAAGCTGCTAACTTGTAGCAACAATTTCCAGCCTCTCACATCTGGCCTCCCCTGAGGGGTCTTCTCTGTGGGGCAGACATCCTACCCCCCAGGCTCCTTCCACATTCTGCAGGATGCTTTCCCTGGGCAAGGCCAAAAGCCTCCCAGCCTTTGGGTGTCAATGGTCTTCAGGAGCCAGAGCGTCACCCCCGCCTCCCCTTTACCCCCAGGGTTCTGGTCTCCAGGGCTTCAGAGCTCCAGCTCACAGCCCCACCTCTCCTGGGAGCCCAGGGCAACCAAGGAAGCCAGCTGTGTTAAGAGCTGAGAATACACCTGCTGAACTTCCAGTTTCTGTCTCAGCTTGCTCATTTGGTTTCTGTCTTCATCCTCAGGACATTCCTGTGAACTCGGTAAGCCTGTGCCCACTGTGCCCTTTACATATAAGTGATCCCTAGCTTAGGTCTGAGCTTACACAGCCAGAAGCCTTCAGACTCACTTCCTCACTCGAAGGCCAGGAAGCCCACAGTTGCTGCCTCTCCTCTCTTGTAACCAAGCAGGACCCTCCGGGGGCCTTCCCAGGACAGACCCTTCCCGATATCCGCCGCCTCAGCTCCTCTCTGAAATACCTAGATAACAGTATCTGGTACCATTTCCTGAGCTGTTTTACAGATGGTAAGACCCCTACTAAATAGAAGAAATTAACTACGTGATGACCATGAGGACAGTAGCCCTCAGACCTACTAGTAGCACCTAAGGATTGATAATGTTAACCCCTGTGACCCAGCCCTTTACCTTCGTTACCATCAACCAATCAGAATTGTGCACCAGCTGATCACATACCTTGGGACATCCCTCCCTCAGCTGATCTTTTAAAATGCTTTCCTGAAACCCATCAGGGAAGGTACTTTGAGCATTAGTTGCCCGGGACTCCGTGCTTGGCACCCTGTGATTGACGCTGCACTTTCCTCGACCACAACTCAGTGTTAATAGGGTAGATTCACTTTACTGAGGGCAAGAGAGCGGACCCAAGTTTGGTTCAGTAACACTCTCCCAGGCTTGCCCCTCAGAGGGACCCTGAGGGCCATCCTTGGTCAAGAGGGCCTGGGTGAACCACCCAGGTGGGGCTAGCTGAGGCCATTCAGTCTGGAGAGTGGCTAAAGCCCCAGTGCAGGTGGGGCATACATAATGGTGAGAAACTCCCATTCACACAAGACACCTAACCCTCAGTTATTGTAATACGTGCTTTATTTGAAAAGAAATGGCTTTCAGAGGGGGCCTCCCTGGTGACTCAGTGGTAAAGAATCCGCCTACCAGTGCAGGAGACATAGGTTCGATCCCTGGCCATGGAAGATCCCACGTGCCGTGGAGCAACTCAGCCCGTGTGCCACAACTGTTGAGCCCGACCTCTGAAGCCAGGAAGCCACAACTACTGAGGCCCTCAAGTCCTAGAGGCCATGCTCTGCAACAAGAGCAGCCACCGCAAGGAGAAGCCTGCACACGGCAATTAGAGAAAACCCGTGCACAGCAACAAAGACCCAGCACGGCCAAAGACAAATAAAATTATTTTTAAAAATAGCTTTTAGGGACATCTAAGCTACATTTGTAACTCATCTACATCTGAGGCTACAAAATGAGCACAATTTATCTAAGAACGGCATATAACCTATACGCCAGCTATCATCTTTACTCAGCAACTCCCATAAGGACCCTGTGGGGCAGGTAATCTTACCATTATTCTTATTTTACAGATGAGGAGGCTGAGGCATGAAACAAGCAAAACACTGTGGGGCCGTCCTGGGTACAAAAGCCCCTCCATGACCCCCATTTCTTATTTTTAGAAAAAGACTTTAGTCTCCTAGGCCTGAAGTCCAAAGAGCAGATTTAAGAAGGTGCTAGAAGGCAATGGCACCCCACTCCAGTACTCTTGCCTGGAAAATCCCATGGACGGAGGAGCCTGGTAGGCTACCGTCTATGGGGTCGCACAGAGTGACACGACTGAAGCGACTTAGCAGCAGCAGCAGCAAGCAGAGACTGAGGGAATGCAAACAAAGGAAAAGCAGTGAAACAATAGTTCAGCCATAAAACAGTCCTAGGGATATATACTAACAATCTGATACATGTCTTTGAGTTCTGCAGGAAGTACTACGGTGAGCCCTCATAGCATCATAATAGCAAAACCTTTGCCACCTAACACCTCAGTAGGAAAGGCTGAACTAATAGCTTTAACCTGAGCCTTTAATCCTAGGTGAAGGAAAGATTGTATACATACACAGACTTGTTTTACCTGCCCACCCAGCTATCTGGAAAGAGAGATGACTTCTAAATACAAAAATCACTCCCCTGGAAAGTATGAGGCTGAGATGTTACATGTCACAGAAACTGTCTGAAAATCAAAACAGGTAGCAGTCATCCACAGCCATGGGCACCAAGAGGGAACTCCTCAAATTTTCCGAGGAAACGATAGGGCAGACAGGGAAGCAAAGACAGAGACCCTGATGCCCATAAACGAAATGGCTCTAATCCCAACCCTCACCCCTTCTCACTTTATACCCAGATACTCGACTTCCAAGGAAAAGAGGGTGTGAGACGGGGGAACAAAGGGAACAGTTGGCTGATGGCACATAGACCAGAAATTGCTCGTATCTCTCTGACCAATGGAAAACCATTAAAGGGCTTCATGATTCTCTCCATGTGGGGAGAGGTGCAATGGCTATGATTGCTCTCCTGCTTTTTACAGGGAAAGGGCTCCTGGAGACAAGAGTCACTGGGGCCTGTGCCCTTCACATCACCCATAAACCGGGAGGCAATGTCAAGCTTCTGCCTCTTGCTAGTCCAGGCCAGCAATGTGGGACTTGCCCAGGAGAGGACTGGCAAATAGGTTTCACTCAGATTTCCTCTTTCCAGGGCTTCAAATACTTACTGATCTTCATAGATAGCTTTACTGGATGGATAGAGACCTTCCCTAGTAGAACAGGGAAGGCGACTGAAGTAGCGTAGCTAAGGCACTCCTAAAGGAAATTATTCCTAGATTTGGATTGTCCCAAGACCTTGGTTTGTAGCAAAGGTCACACAACAGTTTTCGTAGGCTTTGGGAATCAGATAACACCTCCATTCATCCTGGAGACCTCAGTCCTCAGGAAAAGTGGAACCAGGCTAATCATACTCTAAAGAAAAACTTTAGTCAAACTGTCAGGACATGTCAGAGCCATGGTATTGCCTGCTGCCAACAGCCCTTTTAAGGGCCAGGGAAGATCCTAAAACAACCACTAAGTTAAGCCCTTCTGAAATGACATACAGAAGGCCATTCCTTACTCTGCACATGCTAACTAACTCAGAAACATAGGCTCATCTTAAATACAATATAAATGTGGCCAGGTCCAGAAGGGTATGTAAGAAGATGGCAACAGTAGAGCCCTCTCCAGATGACAGTCCCAGTTACCCTGTTGTAAAACCTGAAGACCAGGTACGTTTAAAGACCTGGAAGAATGAGTCCCATGGTGACCAGCTACTCCTGAAATGGAAGGGTCCTTAACCAGTCTGGTTGAGCACCGTGATAGCAGTCAAATTCCAGGGGGTCACCTGCTGGGTTCATATCAGTTCAGTTCAGTCACTCAGTCGTGTCCGACTCCTTGCGACCCCATGAATCGCAGCACGCCAGGCCTCCCTGTCCATCACCAACTCCCGGAGTTCACTCAGACGCATGGCCATCAAATCAGTGATGCCATCCAGCCATCTCATCCTCTGTCATCCCCTTCTTCTCCTGCCCCCAATCCCTCCCAGCATCAGAGTCTTTTCCAATGAGTCAACTCTTCGCATGAGGTGGCCAAAGTACTGGACTTTCAGCTTTAGCATCATTCCTTCCAAAGAAATCCCAGGGCTGATCTCCTTCAGAATGGACTGGTTGGATCTCCTTGCAGTCTAAGGGACTCTCAAGAGTCTTCTCCAACACCACAGTTCGAAAGCATCAATTCTTCGGCACTCAGCCTTCTTCACAGTCCAACTCTCACATCCATACATGACCACAGGAAAAACCATAGCCTTGACTAGACGGACCTTAGTCGGCAAAGTAATGTCTCTGCTTTTGAATATACTATCTAGGTTGGTCATAACTTTTGAGCAATACTTTACTAGCATGTGAGATGAGTGCAATTGTGCAGTAGTTTGAGCATTCTTTGGCATTGCCTTTCTTTGGAATTGGAATGAAAACGGACCTTTTCCGGTCCTGTGGCCACTGCTGAGTTTTCCAAATTTGCTGGCATAATGAGTGCAGCACTTTCACAGCATCATCTTTCAGGATTTGAAACAGCTCAACTGGAATTCCATCACCTCCACTAGCTTTGTTCATAGTGATGCTTTCTAAGGCCCACTTGACTTCACATTCCAGGATGTCTGGCTCTAGGTGAGTGATCACACCATCGTGATTATCCGGGTGGTGAAGATCTTTTTTGTACAGTTCTTCTGTGTATTCTTGCCACCTCTTCTTAAAATCTTCTGCTTCTGTTAGGTCCAGACCATTTCTGTCCTTCATCTTTGCATGAAATGTTCCGTTGGTATCTCTAATTTTCTTGAAGAGATCTCTAGTCTTTCCCATTCTGTTGTTTTCCTCTATTTCTTTGCATTGATCACTGAAGAAGGCTTTCTTATCTCTTCTTGCTATTTTTTTGGAACTCTGCATTCAGATGCTTATATCTTTCCTTTTCTCCTTTGCTTTTCGGTTCTCTTCTTTTCACAGCTATTTGTAAGGCCTCCCCAGACAGCCATTTTGCGTTTTTGCATTTCCCTGTCCATCACCAACTCCTGGAGCTTGCTCAAACTCATGTCCATCGAGTCAGTGATGCCATCCAACCACCTCATCCTCTGTTGTCCCCTTCTCCTCCCGCCTTCAGTCTTTCCCAGTATCAGGGTCTCTTCCAATGGGTTTTTCTAGTAGTCATGTACAATGTGAGAGTTGAGCCATAAAGAAGCCTGAGCACCAAAGAATTGATGCTTTCGAATTGTGGTGTTAGAGAAGACTCTTAAGAGTCTCTTGGACTGCAAGGAGATCCAACTAGTGACTCCTAAAGGAAATCAGTCCTGAATATTCATTGGAAGGACTAATGCTGAAGCTGAAGCTCCAATACTTCGGCCACCTGATGTGAAAAACTGATTCATTAGAAAAGATCCTGATGCTGGGAGGGATTGAAGGCTAAAGGAGAAGGGGGTGGCAGAGGATGAGATTGTTAGATAGCATCACCCACTCAGTGGATATGAAGTTGAGCAAGCTCTGGGAGACAGTGGAAGACAGAGGAGCCTGGTAAGCTGCAATCCACGGAATCACAGAGTCGGACATAACTTAGCAACTGAACAACTACAAAGTCCATCGTGGGCCATAGCGATGCGAGGTTTCCATTTTCTTATAATCTCCTCTTCTCAGCCACAGTGATTTTTATTTAACCTAGTGCTTCCATACAGTTGCAAATCTGCGACTAAGACCTTTCAGTCCAAGATGGAGGGATCAACAGGTTTAGACCTTCCATTTTAGAAATAGATGCTAAATTTTAAGCTGGAGATTAACAAAAATATGCTGGTCTTGTACAACCAGATTCCTACCCCTGCTTGAGGCTCTGATTATAATAGTCTTTTGCTGATCTTTAGCTCCTGCTTCTCTATTTGGTTTTCTCTGGGGCATCACAGAACAATGGTGAGGCAGGGACTCTAGCCACTTCCCACAGCAGATCCTGCTGAAACAACAAAGTCCCCTTGGGGGCCCTTTAATGACAGGGCAAGAGTTCCATGACCCCAACTAGGTAGGGTGTGCAAGGCCCTTGCCAGCCTGAGGTTATGGAAGATCTTCACCGTCATCTCCCCAATAAAGGTTTTTTGGGGTTTTGTATCTCTCAGGGAGGATTTGAGGCAGGAGGTAAATGCCCACCCCTCCCTCTCCAGGGTTAAGCAATTGAAGATTCATTCCCTGTGGACCAAAACTCCAAGATGAGAACAATAGGACAAGTAAGGGAGGGAGCTGGGCCTTGCCCAGACTACATATTTCTCATTCTTGAAGTTAGGAGCTTTCTCTGACCACACATGCATGCAGAAAAGCTGCTTGGAGATCAAAAGAGGAGTGATAACTACCCTTAGGACCCTTTAGTAGCATCCATCTTGGCTAAGAGATGTGTGCACACATATGAGAGGGTCCTGAAATATAACAGACATGGACTGTGAACCAGGCAAATCAAAATGATTTGGCCAAAGGAAACCTGGAAGAAATACCCCATGTAAGTGATTTCAACTGCCACAAGGGCATGATTCTCTCTCTGAGTCCCTCTGCGTGTCTATTCACAAATACTGTGCTCTTTACCTCTTAATAAATACCTGCTTCACTACTTTCTGTGGAAATTCTTTTCTGAAAAGTTGAATGGCCAAGGCCTTTGTCACTGACCACTGGTCTAGTGGCTACGATCTGGTGTTCTCACAGCTGTGACCTGGGAACCCAAGCCATTGCAGGCTGAGGCCACTGGAGATCATATCAAGATCCCCACTCAGGTGGAGGTCAAGCTGAGCACAAGTGTGTGGACCCCAGACTGGTTGGAACCAGAAGCTGATTGAGATTCCTGGACCACCACGCTGTTATCTCACCACCAACCAATCTCAGAAGTCATACCCCCTGTCATCCTCACCCCAAATGTTGCCTTTAGAAACCCTTCCCTGAAAGCCATCAGGGAGTCTGGGTCTTTTGCACTTGAGCTGCCTGTTCTTGCTCAGCCCTGCAATAAACCTTTCTCTTCTCTCAACTCCAATGTTGTAGTTCACTTGGCCTCACAAACCAAACTTGGGTTCGGTCACAGGTAGAATGATAAGTAACTTGCTTCACAACTAGGGTTCCAACCCTGCAGTCTGGCTCTGAGCCCACACTCTTAACTACTAGATTATACTTCTGAAGATGTGTCACCAAAAAAAGAATACATTTTAGAGTTAGAACTGAAACCACACAACTCAGATGGGATTCAAACCCAGCCAAAACTTGAACCCACTGTCTCTTGAGACTGCACACCTCGTCTCAGGACTTAATGAAGCTCAGGTTCTTTATATTTCATTAGAACTCAGTGAGAGACAAAGTGACAGGTAAGAAGTGGATTTATTGATAAAGTGGCTATTTCTTCCTTGATGAATTTTAAAAGGTCTGTGCTAAGAAGGCTTTTATCTAGTGAAAATCATTCAATAGTGTCCAATTCTTTGCATCCCCATGGACTATGCAGTCCATGGAATTCTCCAGGCCAGGATACTGGAGTGGGTAGCCATTTCCTTCTCTAGGGGACCTTCCGAACCCAGGGATCGAACCCAGGTCTCCCACATTGCAGGCAGATTCTTTACCAGCTGAACCACTAGGAAAGCCCAAGAATATAGTACTGAGTAGCCTATCCCTTATTCCAGCAGACTTCCTGACCCAGGAATCAAACCAGGGTTTCCTGCATTGCAGGCAGATTCTTTACCAGCTGAGCTACCGGGGAATATCTACGAGACTGCTTAATATATACCTAGATTGGGAGAATGAGGAATGAATAAAGGGGCTCTTCCAGAAAGAGCCTTACCAGAAAGAGCCTTACCCCTGTTTGGGGTCTGGACTGCCTCACATCTGAGTATTGGTAGCATGGGAGAGGTAACTCATTTCAGCTAAGCTGGTTGAGTCTTGAGAACAAAGAGCCTCACAGGTAACCTAGGACCACATCCCTGGGAGCCCTGATGCTGAATCAGGAAGGAGCTAGCCGAGCACCACCACCCTCAATTCATGGGCAGGGCTCATTCCGAATATCTGCCCTGCTCTCCGTCAAACTCACTCCCTGCAGCTGCTCTTTCCTTCACTTATCAATTCTAGCCTTTGTTTATTAAAACCTCCTATAGCTCCAGCCTCATTGTAGTTTGTTTCCTCATCACTTCAGCCTGCCAAGACCCCTCAAAGCCCTAACTCTATTTCTTGATCTTGCCCCACCCCATGAGCTTTGATTTTATCCATATTCCCAAATTCAAATGCCTCTTAACACCAATCAGCCTAAGACCACAAGGGACAAACCTGGGTCTTAACCAGACAAAGCAGGTTTCCTGACCTGTGAGCAGTGAGAGAGAAAGCTCACAGCAGAGGAGCCCAGAGCATCTCATCAAATGCAAAAGAAACTGGGTTATTGAGTTAAATTGAAAATGCTGGGGAGGAGTGTAGGTGACATTTAAATGAGCAGGATTTTGTTAGGCTCACAGGAAAGCCAAGCTGAGTGGGAAGAGGCTGGATCAGGTCTGGGTTGCAGAGAGAACCAAGGGCCTCTTCTTTCCTCAGAATCACAGCCAGGACAGCGGCGGACAGTTGTGTCCAGAAAGCCCTTCACTGCAGCTCTACATCTGGGCTGTAAACCCAGGCTGCCTCCCTGTGTCAGGGTGACTCAGACCCTCCAGGCAAGAAGTGATGTTTCATTCACATTGAAAATTTTCAAACAGTGACATTTCTGATCATCTATGATTTCAGAGAACAATCTTTCTCAGTGAGTGAAAATGGTCATTCTAAGAAGGAAGTTATGGTGACATTTTTCAGCTGCAGCAGACCCTTGGGAGATATTGTTTCCCATCAACTTTGCATCTTGATTTATCCATGTCTGTTATTCCAGCATAAATAACCAAAGAGATTGTTGTTTTTTTCAGTCCAAGAGGGAGGATTGGATTGTCCCAGTCAATCTCTGCAGGCTGGGGCCCAGCTCAGGCACTGGGCATCACGTTGGGATCAGCCCAGCCTGACTGAGTCCCCCGAGGTAGAGCTGGGAGCCAGAGGCCCATTTAGGGTTGCCCTCCCACAGGGGCTTTGGGTGCTCCCAAAGTCATGCTTGTATGCCTGGTGTGGGGCAAGTAAATCCTGCACATGAGAATGGGGGCTCCAGCTCCAGAGCTGAGCAAAGTCCCTCATACCGACAGCCGCGCTCGGGTTCAAAGCATCAGAACATGTCTACTGCACCTTTCCAAGTAGAAGGCCACATCTTAGGGTATAGTGCTAAGACACTTCACTCGTGTCTGACTCTTCGAGACCCATGGACCGTAGACGCCAGCCTCCTCCGTCCGTGGCATTCTCCAGGTAAGGATACTGGAGTGGGTTGCCTTGGCCTTCTCCAGGGGATCTTCCCAACCCAGAGACTGAAGCTGTATCTCTTATGTCTACCTGCACTTGGCAGGTGGGTTCTTTCTACTAGCACCGCCTGGGAAGCCCCATAGGATAAACTGCTGCAACACAAATCTGAAAACAGGAGGGCTTAAACAAGATTGAAGCTTCTTGTCTCTCAGGTAACAGTCCAGGAACAGGTGACCAGGTGGGCAGCTCTGCTGCCCTCGTGGCTTCCACTTATAGTTCAAGTGCAGAATGCAATTCTTGCCAAGGCCCCAGCCAACAGTGAGGGAAGAAGCGAGGAGCACACACCCAGTCCTGTTAAGTGTGAGCCTGGGCAGGACACGTTATTTCAGCTCCCATCTTGTTGGCAGGGTTGGGCTCATGCGAGGAAGGCTGGGAAATGTCCTTGGCTTGACGGCCACATACCTAGGTGAGCCTCTCCTATTGTGAGAAAGCAGGGAGCAGACAGCCCCCAACACTCAGTGACAGGGACCATGTCAGGCCAGTCTCTTCAACTCCCAGGCATAGAGCTTCCTTCCCTCTTCTGTCCCGTCTCAGGGATTCTAACACTGGAGCCTCCCTGCACCCAGACAAATGGTGAGGGGGCTGAGGATCTTGGCAGGGGTCTCACTGCTGATGGCGATGAAGGCCTGCTTCACCTATCCTTCTGCAGTGTCCCCCACCACTCAGCCCTCTTGCCTACTCGCCATCCCTGTATGCCTGTTCCCCGCCCTCTTCCTTCCAGTGTATTTTGGTGGGTGGAGCAGTCACTGCCCTAGACCCCCCTCCTCTGACCCCCCTGCTGGCAACAACGGAGCATCTTGAGGCCGGTCACTGCCTCCAGGGCTTTTCCCAGCCTCCTCCAAACAGCCTATTCTCTTCTGCCTCCCACAGGCCAAAAGGTGTGGGGTCACAGGGTACTGAGGCTGTGCTGGCCTTTGCTCAGCCCCCTTACTGCCCACCCATCTGTGCAACACTCTTGGCTCAGTGACCAGCCACACTGGGGAGGCAGGTGTCTTCAGTGTTCAGAGCAAGCAGCAGAAGACAGGAGGTGTCCAGGCACCTCAAGCACAAGTCCACGCGGTCCTCCACAGCCGGCACCCTTGGAGAACCCTCAGGCACTGGTCCTCAGGCCCAGGCAGCCCCTGCATCCCTGATGCAATGGGCACTCGTCTGACTCATGTCAAGCCCAGAGAACTGGTGGACACAATGGGCCACACCCACAATGATTATAGACAGACACCACCTGCCCCAGCACTTGCTTGTAAGTTCACATGGAGGAATGCCCCCCTAGAAACGAATTCGTACTAAGGTAATAGTAACTTCATGTGCTGAGAGGCAGGGTTGCCTAGTGGCTATGCACACAGACCTGAAGCCAGGCTAACAATTTAAATCTAAGATCTGCCACTTACTAACTCTGGGGCCTTGAGCACATGACCTAACAACTCTGAGCCTCAGCTGTTTCATTTATAAAATAGGACTAATAATGGGAACCCACTTCATAGTCTTCACAGAGAGGATGAAAAAGCTTATATTAAATAAGTGCTTAAACTGTGCCTTGTTGTTTAGTCTCTAAGTCATGTCCAACTCTTTGGACCCCGTGGACTCTGCTATCCTTCTACCTGCCCTCAGCCAGCTGAGCAATATTAGAGAAAATAAAGACCTGGTATACTTAGAAAAGCATATCAGGCACTTTCCTAAGTGCGTCTCACATAACAACTCATTCACTTCTTCCAACACTCCTATGAGATTACTATTGTTTTCATTGTACAGATGAAGTTCAGAGACATTAAGTAACCCATTCAAAGTCACACAGTCCAGGCTTTTCCGGCTCAGAAGCCTGAACTCTGGTCATTACATTAAATTGCCTCTTACATGAAGTCTCACCAAAAAATCAGCTTATAAACTCATGGTCACTAATCCCAAGTAATGCCTCATCAAGGCCTGAGCTACAGCTGTTACTCTCCACTACAACTATTTCAAACTTTTATTCTTCTCAAATATCTGACCTGCTGCCTCATCCCTCTCTACAACCCCTTACTCCCAACTGATGACCCCCAACATAATGCACAGAAAAAAGTGGGTTTCCATTTCCCTCTCCAGGGGATCTTCCTGACCCAGGGGTTGAACCCACATTTCCTGCATTGCAAGTGGATTCTTTATCGCTGTGCCACTTGGGAAGCACTCAGTGGCATTACAGGGGTGGCCAATCTCCTGCAAGAGTGAGGAATCTCTCATAAAGTATATCACGATTTGGTTTTGGAAGACTCTCTCCTCTTGCTTCTACCAAGGCCCTGGCTATTACCTTTGTTCCACTTACCTCTGAAGGTAAGTGGATCCATCCTCTCACTTACCTTGCCTTCTCCTTTGCCCTTCAAGTCTCCAGCACATCTCTCTGAAAACATTTTGGCCTCCTGATCAACTGAAACATTCCTCCAGGAAATTTAAGCTTTAAGACCTTCCTGAAATTCTCCTGGTGGAGGCCGGCTGGAGAGTTTAGTGGACAGGTTAAAGAGATTAGATAGCCAGGGTGACAAAGACTATTGATGACCAGGAATGGAAGATGCCAAGAGACAAAAATTCATCTTCAAAGACCAAACTGCAAGTAGCAGTTTATACAGTGGAATGAAAAAGAATCAGGAATCTTCCAGTCATGACACGCAGTTTTGGAATTCCAGTCTGTATATCCTTACCTAAAACAGATATCCTGTAGAACAACTGAGGCTCACAAGTTAGCTGAGCTCTTGCACATATCAGCATAGGAATAGTCACATACTGACTGATTTAGTCTGGTCTGACTTGAAAGGAAATGTACATATGGAAAGTAAAGGAATGGGAATGGAGCTGTGATGAGGCACTGGATAACAAGGTCTGCTAAATGGATAATCCACATGAAAGGTCTGTGTATATATGGAGACAACAAAGAAAATGTGTGGAAAGAAATGTTATATAACACACTCCTTCAGCTAGGTTTTCTTCTCTTGGAAGAAGAAGAAAGTGAATAAAAAATGAGTTGGTGAGTAATCCATTTCTTACTATTCTTTGGAAGGACTTGGGTAAAAGTACGTCTTCCTCATACGGTTGGAACTAGTTTATAAAGTAATTTGTCCCTGGAATTTTCTTTAATGAAAAATTTTAAAATTACAGACTTTCTTTAAAAGTTGTAAGAATTTATATCAGGTTTTATGTCTAGAAACTTTATTTAAATTGTCCAATTTACTGGCAGAAAGGTCCATGATACCTATTCTTAAAATTAATTTTTACTTACTAATTATAAAAATACAGAAAAATCACACAAGTATAGTGAATTTTTTTTTTAGTTTAGTAAACTTTGACAAGGTCAACACCACCCTTGCAACTACTAATTGGAACAATAAATAGTCACCGGAGGAGTCCCTCCATATACCTCTTCCTATCACTGCCCACTTCCTCCCTCTAAATGTAACCACCATCCTAAATTATTGGAGTCAAGTTTTTAATAATCCAAGAATGCATTCTGAAGCAATCTAATTTAGCCTTCCCGGTGTTTTCTTTTTAAACTGACATGTCTTTTAAAACCCCTTTAACACACAAATTTCAACTTTCATCTCTTTCTTTTCCTTACAATATATCTGCTGAAGAACAAAGGCAGTTCCCTCACAGTTCCGTACAATCTGGATTTTGCTGACTGCACAGTCATGGTGCAATCCAACATTTTCTTCTCTGCTCTGTAATTTCAACAAATTGGCAGTTGAATCCAGAGGCTTCATCAGATTCAGGTTTGACAAGACTGTAGGTTGGGTTGTATTCTTTCATCAGGAAGCTTATAATGCTTTTCTCCCTACTGCAGATTGCTCATTGTGAAGATCCACCAATTCACTGAAGGTTGCAAAATGATATTTTGATTCCATAATTTGATTTCCATTCAGCTTTATAAAGGAATGCTTCCCTCATCTGCTACTTGGTTACTCAATGATACAGTTCATATAGAAAAGGATATGGTATTTGATTCTGTCCATCTATCTACCATGTTTCTAGTTAGTGAATTGGTTCCCATCTTCTAAAGGTGACTGATTTTTATATTATTTAAAGAAGTCAAATATAAATGTATTTTATGAGTTTCAATCAACTGCAATTACTCTTTTTGAAATTAAAATTGTATCATTTTGGAAAGTGGAAATCTCTTCACATTGGCTCCTGAGTCCTTATGATATGATAATAGTAGTGATTAACTTCCTTCATTTTCATGTGATAAGATGCTCCAGGCTTATACATTTCTCACACCAAAATTAGAATCAGTCACTTAACAAAAAATCTGATTAATTTTGGTGGGAATAATATTTCAAGACTGTAAGCTAGCTTGGATATAATGACTTCTTTTGTGGAACAGTTAGGAAAGCAAAATAAACTAAAATTTATTCTTTTAAAAATGAGATAATTTACATAAAATAAAATACATCAATTTAAAGTATATAGGTAGATGAATTTTTAAACATTCATACATTTTTGTAACCACCAACCCAGCCAAAGTGTAAAACATTTTCACTACCAAAAATGTTATAATCTTTTTCAGTAAATCTAGTCCCCCCACTGGAAATAACACTCATCTAAATTCTGTTACCATAGATTGGTTTAACCCATTCAAAAGAAATGTATACTTTCCAATTATTGGATATTATGTTCTATAAATCCTTGTTGAAATTTATGTTTCCATATGGTCATTTTAGGGTATATCCTTGTAAAAAAATTAAGTTTATAAATTGTCAAATATAGTTTGACAAAGTTCCTTTTTACTAGGCAGTTTGGTTTATATTTACTGATTATTAATATTTGGATTTATTTCCATATTATTTTGTGCTTTCTATTCATCTTGCTTTTTATTCCCCTCTTCCTTCCTTAAATTTCCCTCTTTCCTTGCATGTTTATTACACTATTATTTTTAAGTTATTAATTTGCATATTATGATCTAACAGTGACCAGTATCTTGACTCTACTGTCAAACAACTCAAGGCCCTTAAAATGCTTTTGAGTTTCTCTTTCCTGCTTATATGCTACTTTTGTTCAGTATTTTAGTTCTTATTGTTTATGAGTAAGCTTCTTTATTTTTCCTTTTTTTTCTTTTTTTCATTTTTACCGTGTGGCATCTTAGCTCCCTGACCAGAGACAGAACCCGTGACCCCTGCATTGGAAGCAGAGTCTTAAATGCTGAACTGTCAGGGAAGTCACTCAATATTTATTAAGCTATTTCAAATACCACACAATTCACCCACTTAAAGGACACAATTCCAAGGTTTTTAGCATAGTCACAGATACGCACCATCATTACTACAGTCAATTTTAGAACATTTTTCATCACTTCCAAAAGAAACTCCATGCCCTTTAGCTGTCAATCCCTAACCCTAAGCAACTACAAATCTATCTTCTGTGTCCTGTAGGTTTCCCTGTATAAACATACCACATACTGCTTATACATTAGTCATTGATGAACATTAGATTATTTCCACCTTTTGGCTATTAAGAATAATATTGCTAAAAACAATTGTGTGCAAGTTTCTGTGTGGAACTAGGTTTTCATTTCTGTTTCTACACTAGGAGTGTAATTCTGGATCATATGGTAAAGCTATGCTTAATAGTTTTTGAAAGCAGCTGTACCACATTAGTCTCACCAGCAGGATGAGGGTTCTGATACCTCCACAAGCTCACATTTGTTATTATCTGACTTGTTACTTCTAGCCATCCTAGGGTAGATGGCTCTGCATTTCCCTGAAGATTTTGGGCCTCTTTTCTTGTGCTTATTGGCCATTTGTATAGCTTCTTTGGAGAAATGTCTGTTCAGATCCTTTACCCATTTCTTAATTAGGTTATTTGTCTTTTTATTGAATTTTAAGAAGGGAGTAAATTCTGGATATGGTCCCTTTTCAGATCTATGTTGCAAATATTTTCTCCCTTTCTGTGGGTTTTTACTTTCTTGATGGTATCCATTGATGAATATGAAATTTGATATTCATATGAAGTCATTTATCTTTTTGTTGTTGCTATGCTTTTGGTGTCATGTCTAAGAATTCTTTGCCAAATACAAGATAATGATTTTTCCCTGTGCTGTCTTCTAAAACTTTTATGCATGTGTGTGTTAAGTCACTTAAGTTGTGTCTGACTCTGCGACCCCATGGACTGTAGCTTGCCAGGCTCCTCTGTCCATGGGATTTTTTCAGGCAAGAATACTGGAGTGGGTTGCCATGCCATCCTCCAGGGGATTTTCCCGACCCAGGGATTGAGTCCATGTCTCTTATGTCTCCTGCACTGGCAGGTGGGTTTTCTCTCTTATAGTTACATTTCTGATACATCTTAATTTGTTTGTTATGAGATAATGGTCCAACTACATTATATTGTCCATGACTATCTGGTTGAACCATTCACATTTGTTGAAAAGACTATTCTTTTGCCAATTGAATTGCCTTGGCACTCAGTTAACAAATTAGCTGACCAGAGATTTATGGCTTTATTTCTGGAGTTCAGTTCTATTCCACTGATCTACTTCTGTCTTTGTGCCCATACCATAATGTCTTGATTATCTTTGCTTTCTGATGAATTTTGAAATGAGAAGTGTGAAACCTCTTTATTCCTTTTCAAGCTTGTTTTAGCTATCCTATCCCTAGCATTTCCATGTGAGCTTTTATAATTACCTCATCAATTTCTACAAAGAAGTCATCTTGGATTTCGATAGGGATTACATCAAATCTACTGACATATGTCAGTTGGAGTATTGCATCATTAACAATGTTAAGTCTTCTGATCCATGAATGAGATGCTTTTCTAAGTACTCAGATCTTTTAATTCTGTTTTATACTATTCAGAATTTAAGTTTTGCACTCATTTGGTTAAATTTAATTCCTGGGTTATACACTTAATTGCTCAGTCGTGTCCTAATCTTTGTGACCACATGGACTGCAGCACGCCAGGGCTCCCTGTCCATCACCAACTCCCAGAGTTTACTCAAAACTCATGTCCATTGAGTCGGTGATGCCATCCAACCATCTCATCCTCTGTCATCCCTTTCTCCTCTGGCCTTCAAACTTTCCCAGCGTCAGGGTCTTTTCCAATGAGTCAGTTCTTCACATCAAGTGGTCAAAGTATTGGAGTTTCAGCCTTAGCATCAGTCGTTCCAATGAATATTCAAGGATTGATTTCTTTTAGGACTGACTGGTTAGATTTCCTTGCAGTCCAAGGGACTCTCAAGAGTCTTCTCCAACACCTCAGTTCAAAAGCATCAGTTTCCCAGCACTCAGCTTTCTTTATGGTCCAACTCTCACATCCATATATGCCTGGAAAAACCATAGCTTTGACTAGATTGACTTTTGTTGGCAAAGTAATGTCTCTCTGCTTTTTAATATGCTGTCTAGGTTGGTCAAAACTTTTCTTCCAAGGAGCAAGCATCTTTAAATTTCATGGCTGCAGTCACCATCTGCAGTGATTGTGGAGCCCCCCAAAATAAAGTCTGTCACTGTTTCCACTGTTTCCCCATCTATTTGCTATAAAGTGATGGGACCAGATGCCATAATATTAGTTTTCTGAATGTTGAGCTTTAAGCCAACTTTCTCACTCTCCTCTTTCACTTTCATCAAGAAGCTCTTTAGTTCTTCACTTTCTGCTATAAGGGTGGTGTCATCTACATATCTGAGGTTGATATTTATCCCGGCAACTTGATTCCAGCTTGTGTTTCTTCCAGCCCAGCGTTTCTCATGATGTACTCTGCATAGAAGTTAAATAAGCAGGGTGACAATATACAGCCTTGACGTACTCCTTTTTCTATTTGGAACCAGTCTGTTGATCCATGTCCAGTTCTAACTGTTGCTTCCTGACATGCATACAGATGGCAAGTCAGGTGGTCTGGTATTCCCATCTCTTTCAGAATTTTCCACAGTTTCTTGTGATCCACACAGTCAAAGGCTTTGGCATAGTTAATAAAGCAGAAATAGATGTTTTTCTGGAACTCTCTTGCTTTTTCTATGATCCAGCAGATTTGGCAATTTGATCTCTGGTTCCTCTGCCTTTTCTAAAACCAGTTTGAACATGTGGAAGTTCACAGTTCATGTACTGTTGAAGCCTGGCTTCGAGAATTTTGAGCATTACTTTACTAGCATGTGAGATGAGTGCAATGGTGCAGTCGTTTTAGCATGCTTTGGCATTGCCTTTCTTTGGGATTGGAGTGAAAACTGACCTTTTCCAGTCCT
Source organism: Oryx dammah (assembly GCF_014754425.2). NCBI lineage: Eukaryota > Metazoa > Chordata > Mammalia > Artiodactyla > Bovidae > Oryx > Oryx dammah. The sequence continues at coordinate 27,636,831 of NW_024070212.1, read as the reverse complement.
GTGACCACTGCTGAGTATTCCAAATTTGCTGGCATACTGAGTGCAGCACTTTCACAGCATCATCTTTCAGGATCTGAAATAGCTCAACTGGAATTCCATCACTTTCACTAGCTTTGTTCATCATGATGCTTCCTAAGGGCCACTTGACTTCACATTCCAGGATGTCTGGCTCTAGGTGAGTGATCACACCATCATGATTATATGGGTTGTGAAGATCTTTTCTATATAGCTCTTCTGTGTATTACTGCCACCTTTTCTTAATACCTTCTGCTTCTGTTCAGTTCAGTCGCTCAGTCGTGTCTGACTCTTTGCGACCCCATGAACCATAGCACGCCAGGCCTCCCTGTCCATCACCAACTCCCGGAGTTCACCCAAGCCCATGTCCATTGAGTCGGTGATGCCATCCAACCATCTCATCCTGTCATCCCCTTCTCCTGCCTTCAATATTTCCCAGCATCAGGGTATTTTCAAATGAGTCAGCTCTTCGCATCAGGTGGCCAAAGTACTGGAGTTTCAGCTTCAACATCAGTCCTTCCAATGAACACCAGGGACTGATCTCCTTTAGGATGGACTGGTTGGATCTCCTTGCAGTCCAAGGGACTCTTAAGAGTCTTCTCCAACACCACAGTTCAAAAGCATCAATTCTTCAGCACTCAGCTTTCTTTATAGTCCAACTCCCACATCCATACATGGCTACTGGAAAAACCATAGCCTTGACTAGACAGACCTTTGTTGGCAAAGTAATCTCTCTGCTTTTTAATATGCTGACTAGGTTGGTCATAACTTTCCTTCCAAGGAGTAAGCGTCTTTTAATTCATGGCTGCAATCACCATCTGCAGTGATTTTGGAGCCCCCCCAAATAAAGTCTGTCACTGTTTCCACTGTTTCCCCATCTATTTGCCAGGAAGTGATGGGACTGAATGCCACGATCTCAGTTTTCTGAATGTTTAGCTTCCAACTTTTTCACTTCCCTCTTTCACTTTCATCAAGAAGCTCTTTAGTTCTTCACTTTCTGCTATAAGGGTGGTGTCATCTGCATATCTGAGGTTACTGATATTTCTCCCAGCAACTTGATTCCAGCTGGTGCTTCCCCCAGCTCAGCGTTTCTCATGATGCACTCTGCATAGAAGTTAAATAAGCAGGGTGACAATATACAGCTTTGATGTACTCCTTTTCCTATTTGGAACCAGTCTGTTGTTCCATGTCCAGTTCTAACTGGAACTGTTGTTTCCTGACCTGCATGCAGGTTTCTCAAGAGGCAGGTCAGGTGGTCTGGTATTCCCATCTCTTTCAGAATTTTCCACAGTTTATTGTGATCCACACAATCAAAGGCTTTGGCATAATCAATAAAGCAGAAATAGATGTTTTTCTGCTTCTGTTAAGTCCATACCATTTCTGTCCTTTATTGAGTCCATCTTTGCATGAAATGTTCCCTTGATATCTCTAATTTTCTTGAAGAGATCTCTAGTCTTTCCCATTCTATTATTTTCCTCTATTTCTTTGCACTGATGACTGAGGAAGGCTCTCTTATCTCTCCTTGCTATTCTTTGGAACTCTGCATTCTGTGTATATCTTTCCTTTTCTCCTTTGCTTTTTGCTTCTCTTCTTTTCACAGCTATTTGTAAGGCCTCCTCAGACAGGCATTTTGCCTTTTCACATTTCTTTCTCTTGGAGATGGTCTTGATCCCTGTCTCCTATTCAATGTCATGAACCTCTGTCCATAGTTCATCAGGCACTCTGAATATAGGATCTAGTCCTTTAAATCTATTTCTCACTTCCACTGTATAATCATTAGGGATTTGATTTAGGTCATACCTGAATGGTCTAATGGTTTTCCCTACTTTCTTCAATTTAAGTCTTAATTTGGCAAGGAGTTCATGGTCTGAGCCACAGTCAGCTCCTGGTCTTGTTTTTGCTGACTGTAGAGAGCTGTTCCATTTTTGGCTGCAGAGAATATAATCAATCTGATTTCGGTATTGAGCATCTGGTGATGTCCATGTGTAGAGTCTTCTCTTGTGTTGTTGGAAGAGGGTGTTTGCTATGACCAGTGCGTTCTCTTGGTAGAACTCTTTTAGCCTTTGCTCTGCTTCATTCTGTAATCCAAGGCCAAATTTGCGTGTTACTCCAGGTGTTTCTTGACTTCCTACTGTTGCATTCCAGTGCTGTATAATGAAAAGGAAATCTCTTTTGGGTGTTAGTTCTAGACGTTCTTGTAGGTCTTCATAGAACTGTTCAACTTCAGCTTCTTCAGTGTTACTGGTCGGGGCATAGACTTGGATTACCGTGATGTGATATTCAATATCACGGATTTTTCATAGATGTCCTTAGTCAGGTTGAGAAAGCACCTTTCTACTCCTAGTTTATCTTTTTTTTTTTTTAAATCATAAAGGGGTTCTGGATTCTGTCAAGTGTTTTTCTTCCATCTACTCAGATGATGTAATTTGTTTTTTATTGTATTGATTCAATTGATATCATGTTGACTTTCAGATGTTGAACTAACTTTACATCCCTCAGATAAATCCTACTTGGTCATGGTGTATAATTCATTTTTATGTTGCTTCATTTAGTTAGCTAGTAGTGTTTTGTTGACCTGTACGTCCATAGTAATAGATATTTGTCTGTAGTCCTTTCTTAATGTCTGGTTTTGGTATCAAGGTAATGCCTCATAAAATTGGAAAGTATTCCTTTATTATCTATTTTTGGGACCATTTTGTGAAAAATTGATATAAATTCTTTAAATTCAGTAGTGAAGCCAATTGAGCCAGGCTTTTCTTCGTGGGTAGTGTTTTGTTTTTAAAATTACTACTTCAGACTCTTCACTTGTTAGAGGCTTGTTCAGCTTATCTATTTTTTTCTTTAGTTTTAGTAGTTTGTCTTCCTAGGAATTTATTCATCTAGGTTTATCTAATTTGTTGTCACACAATCACTTATTGTTTTCTCTTATCCTTTTTTTGGGTGGGGAGTGAGAGAGTGATCCCTTGCAGCACTCAGGACCTCAGTTCCCCCACCAGAGGTGGTAACTGTGCCCCCTGCAGTGGAAGAACAGTCTTAACCACTGGACCACCAGGGAAGTCCCATAATCCTTTTGTTTCTAATAACATCAGTGGTAGGAAGGAAATATATACTACTACATATAAAATGGGTAACCAACAGGGACCTCTCGGTACTGTATAGCACAGAGAACTATACTCAATATTTTGTAATAACCTATTAAAAAATCTGAACATATAATACATACATGAAATATACATGAAACAATAGCTGTGCTATGCACCTGAAACTAACACAGTATTGTAAATCAACTGTACTTCAATTAAAAAAAAAAAACAAGGCAAAAAAGATCAGTGGTAACACTCCATCCTTCACTGGATTCTAGTAATTAGAATCTTTTTTCCCCCTTGGTTAATCTAGTTAAAAGTTTGTCAATTCTGTTGATCTTTCCAAAGAATCAGCTTTTGGTTTTATTCATTTTTTTTCTATTGTCTTTAGGTATTTCATAAATTTCAGCTCTTGTCTCTCTTTTGTTTGCTTTAGGTGCAGTTTGCTATATATTTTCAGTGTCTTAAGTTAGAAGGTCGCTATGCTGTGCTTAGTCACTCGGTCGTGTCTGACCCTTTGCGACATGATGGACTGTGGCCTGCCAGGCTCCTCTCTCCAGGCAACAATACTGGAGCAGGTTTCCATTCCCTTCTCCAGGGGAATCTTCCCCACCCAGGGATTGAACCAGGGTCTCCTGCATTGCAGGTAGATTCTTTACGATCTGAGTCACCAGGGAAGCCCAAGAATACTGGAGCAGGTAGCCTAACCCTTCTCCAGGGTATCTTCCTGACCCAGGAATGGAACCAGAGAAAATGGCAACCCACTCCAATATTCTTGCCTGGAAAACCCCGTGGACAGAGGAGCCTGGCAGGCTACAGCCCATGGAGTTGCAAGAGTTGGACACGACTTAGCAAATAAACCACCTCGTGCAATGCAGGCAGATTCTTTACCATCTGAGCTACCAGGGAAGCTCACCAGAAGGTTAAGCTATTGATTCAATTTTTTTCTTACAATAGGTATTTATAGCTATAAATTTCCCTCTAAGCAATGTTAACTGAATTTCAAAGTTCTTATATTTTGTGTTATTTTTATTCATCTCAAAGTATATCCTGATTTCCCTTGATTTCTTCTTTGAACCACTGGTTGAGTGTTACACTTAATAATTTACTTATTTGTGATTTTTCTCAAACTTTTTTCTATTCTGATTTCATTGTTGATGAAAAACATTTTGCATTATTTCTATCCTCTTAGACTTTTAGATCAGTTGGTTTATAGTTTTGTTCATCTTGTTTCATTGTTCTTTCTGGTTGTATCACCCATTATTCAAAGTGGGATATTGAAATCTCCAACCATTATTGTTGTACCTCCCTTCATGTCTAGCAGTTTTTCGCTGTCTTGTATTTTTGTGCTATTAGTAGGTAAATGTGTAATTGTTAAATCTCCCTGATGTGGACTGACACTTAATCACTTTATAGAATGTTCCTCATACTATGTCTTGTTCTAAAGTTATTCTCTCTCAAAGGGTAAGCAATCCAAGTTTATTGGGGTTGCTGTTTGCAGGACACATTTTACTCCCTTCTATTATTTCAGTCTATTTTTATCTTTGAATCTACATTTCCTGAAGATAATATATATTTATCTATCCAGTCTGACCATCTCAGTCATTTAGTTGGATTGCTTAATCATCACATTTACTGTTGTTTTTATTAACATCATTGGATTACTGCCTAAATTTTTAATTTTTGCTTTCTGTGTCTCATGTCTTTTTTTTAGTCCTCTTTTAATGCCTTATTTTGCTTTAAGTAAATATTTTCCAAAGTAGTATTTTAATGTCTTTGAATTTTCACTGTACATTTTGAGGGTTTTTTCTAGGCGTTACCATACACATCTTAACATAATCAGCTACAGGTTTCATAGCTAATTCCTTATAGGAATATTACTCTTTTTTTTTTTTGTTTGTTTGTTTTTAATTTTTTATTTTACTTTACAATTCTGTATTGGTTTTGCCATACATTGACATGGATCCACCACGGGTGTACATGCGTTCCCAAACATGAACCCCCCTCCCACCCAGCAATATTACTCTTATAGCTCTATTCCAGTTTCCTCCTTTTTGTAATATTATACATAAAATTTCATTACTGTTATAAACCCAACAATAGACTTTATAATTATTTAACCGATTTAAATGTTGACAACATGGGTTTGAACAGCATGGGTCCACTTATACATGGAATTTCTTCAATAAATACATTCTATAGTACTACACAAACCACAGTTGGCTGAATCCATGGATGCAGAGCAACAGATAGAGAGGGCCAACTATAAGGTTACCCACGGATTTTCAAATGCAGTGCCCCAACCCCATGTTGTTCAAGGGTCAACTGTATAGTAATTTCCTTATGCCAATATAACTCCCACCAACCTCCTTTATGCTGTTATTAGCAAATACAATATACATATATTTCAGCCTGGGTCCAATGACATATAATATACGTATTGTTCCATACAGTTGCTATTTACAATTAAGAGAAGGAAAATATGCATTTATGTTTATATAGTTACATTATACAATTATCTTTACTGAAACAGATTCAGATTACCACATGGTGTCATTTGCTTTCAATCCTAACTCCTCCTTAAATTTTTTTAAGTCAGATCTCCTAGCAACAAATTCTGTCACATCTTGCTTTATCTGAAAAAGTCTTTAATTTACCTTTACTTCTGAAGGGGACCTTTGCTGGATATAGCAGTCTTGGTTGACATTCTTTTCCTCTGAGCATTTTGAATTTTATCTAGCCTTCTGGTTTCCAATGTTACTGTTATGAAGTCAATTGTTAACCTTACTCCTTTGAAAGTAGGTTTTCTCCTGCTTCTTTCAAGATATTCTGTGTCTTTGACACTTTAAAATTTTATATCTCTGAAGATTCACTTTTATCATATTTGGGTTCACTAAATTTCCTGGACTATGAAGTTATTGATTTACAGTACTTTGTGGAAATTCTTTGAGTATTTTTACTTCTTTCTCTCCTCTCCTGGTATTTCCATCCTGCTTGTTAGAGTCTTTAATGGTGTCCCACATTTTGCTGAAGCTGTATTTTTTTTTAAAATTTCTATTGATCCATCTTCATGTTCATCTATTCGTTCTTCAAGTTTACTTGATGTTGGAGCCTCTCTAGTGAATTTTTAAAATTGTACTTTTCAACTCCAAAATTTTTTTTTTTTTTCCCTGCACTACACAGCCTGCAAAACTTCCCTGACCAGGGATCAAACCCATGTCCCCTGCATGGAAGTGTGGCGTGTTAACCACTGGACCAGCGGTGAAGTCCCTCCATTTCTTTTGAATGTCTCTCTATGGATATTCTCCATGTGATGTAACATGGTCATCATATCTTCATTTACTTTTTAACCATGGTTTCCTTTAGTTTTATTTTCAAGTGTCTCTTGTCACGCTCACAGGCAGTTTCTGCTGAATGCTTTATTTCCAGTGGGAGTTACATACCTGTTTCTTTGCATGACTATTTGTCAGGAACTGAAGATTTTAGATAATGCATTGTAGCAATGCGTCCTTCCCCTCCCTCACCTCCAAGGATTGGTATTTGTGACTGTCTGAAATTTAGTGTCTTAAAACTGGCTTAAAACTCAACATTCAAAAAACTAAGATCATGGCATCTGGTCCCATCACTTCATGGCGAATAGATGGGGAAACAATGGAAACAGTGATGGACTTTATTTTCTTAGGCTCCAAAATCACTGCAGATGGTGATTGCAGCCACAGAATTAAAAGATGCTTGCTCCTTGGAAGAAAAGCTATGACCAACCTAGACAGCATATTAAAAAGCAGACATTACTTTGTCAACAAAGGTCCATCTAGTCAAAGCGATGGGTTTTCCAGTAGTCATGTATGGATGTGAGAGTTGGACTATAAAGAAAGCTGAGCACCGAAGAATTGATGCTTTTCAACTGTGGTGTTGAAGACTCTTGAGTCCCTTGAACTGCAAGATCAAACCAGTCAATCCTAAAGGACGTCAGTCCTGAATATTCATTGGAAGGACTGATGCAGAAGCTGAAGCTCCAATACTTTGGCCACCTGATGTGAAGAACTGACTCACTGGAAAAGACCCTGATGCTGGGAAAAGATTGAAAGCAGGAAGAGAAGGGACAACAGAGGATGAGATGGTTGGATGGCATCACCAAGTCGATGTACATGAGTTTTGAGCAAGTTCTGGAAGTTGGTAATGGACAGAGAGGTCTGGCATGCTGCAGTCCATGGGCCACAAAAGTCGGACATGACTGAGTGACTGAACTGAAATTTAGTTAAATGTTACCTCCTCCCCTCTCCTAGTATTAAGCTTCCGATGTACCTCAAGAGGTACAGCTTTGCGTATAATCACAAAGTCTTGGGGTTTAGTAGGGCTCCCTTGTTTCTTTGACTATGCTCAGCTGTTACACTCATGTACTGTTTTCAACAATGTTGTGGGGCATAAAAGTACTCTATAAACTACTCCAATCATGTTGGCATATTCTGGCGCCTTTAAAGGTAGAAATCTGTTCAAAATTTACAATCCTAGGGATTGGCTCCTTCAAGCTACCTCATTCCCTATAAACTAGTTGAAAGTGAAAGTTGCTCAACTGTGTCCAACTCTTTGCGATCCCATGGACAAAACAGTCTATGGAATTCTCTAGGCCAAAATACTCGAGTGGGTAGCCTTTCCACTCTCCAGGAAATCTTCCCAACCCAGCAATTGAACCAGGGTCTCCTGCCCTGCAGGCAGATTCTTTACCAACTGAGCAATCAGGGAAGCCCTTATAAACTAGTGACTTACAGTTTAAGACTGTATCTTGAATTTCATCTCAGTTGTCTCGTCACATCCTTTAGTGTGTCCTCTTCTTGGCCTCTACAATCACTGTGGATGGTGACTGCAGCCATGAAACTGGAAGACAGTTACTTCTTGGCAGGAAAGCTATGACAAACCTAGACTGTGTTTAAAAGCAAACCCATCACCTTACCGACAAAGGTCTGTTTAGCCTTTCCAGTAGTCATGTATGGATATGAAAGCTGGACAATAAAGGCAGAGCACATAAGAACTGGTGCTTCCAAACTGTGATGACGGAGAAGAATCTTGAGAGTCCCTTGGAAAGCAAGGAGGTCAGACAAGACAATTTTAAAGGAAATCAACCCTGAATTCATTGGAAGGACTAACGCTGAAGCTCTAATACTCTGGCCACCTGATGTGAACAGCTGACTCACTGGAAAAGACCCTGATGCCAGGAATGACTGAAGGCAGAAGAGGACAACAGAGGATGAGACATTTGGAAGGCATCACCGATCCAATGGACGTGAACTTGGACATACTCCAGGAGACTGTGAGGGACAGGGAAGCCTGGTGTGCTGTAGCACACAGGGTCATGAAGAGTTAGACACAACTTGGTGACTGAACAACTAGTGCGCCCTCAGGTATGAAGTTATCAATGCTCTGTTGAAAAATGAAGTCACTTCCTCCACAAAAGAAAAGGAGATATTGGTTTCATTAACTGTTTCTCCTTCAAGGCAAAATCTCTTAAGCCCAAGCTTAGACAATGTCACATTTCTGTGTGACACCCCTAAGATAGCTCAGTGGAGGAGGTGGGAAAGCAGCCCGAGGTCTCAGTTTGCCTCTGCTAGAACCACCACTTCATGAGACAGGGCAAAGGTGATCAGTGTCCCAGTATTTTAAGCATGCCACATTCAAGGTGGAGCCTCCTTTCTGAGTGGAGGCTGAATAGAAGAGTGCTCTCACTTCTAACCACACTCAAGACTTGGCACCAGCAACACGTAGCTAGGGGCAAAATGAGACAGATGTCCTGCTTTTCCTAGGAAAAGAGCCTTCCAACTAGGAGTTGAGAGGAAGCCTGTGTTTTGGGCTGCAGCAGTCTCAAGTGTCTATGTCACAGAGATTACAAGGGAGAGGAGGGAGTCTTGGAATGTTTAGAACCTGCTAACAGTTGAACCAACAGAATTTTCACATGTTTTCTTGAAGAGATGGTTCTTCATCTGCTGTTTGCACACAGGACCACCTTCAGGGGCTTTATATGTTTTTTCCAGTTTCCAGGAAGCAGAAATGCTGTTGCTATAAATCATTCAGCCTTTTTTTTTAACTTGCAAAAACTGACATTATTGTTTATCAAGTTTACCCTCATTAACCATTTTCTTTGGTCACCACTCCTTACTATGTCTTAGATCTTTGTTTCTGCTTTTTTTGGAGTAAACCCTCACATTCATTTAATGTAGACAGATATATTGGTAGTAAACCCTTATTAGGCAAAACGTGCTTGCCTTTTTTGATAGTTTTGGATACAAAATTCTGGCCTAACAGTGTCCTCTCAATATCTAAAATATTATTCCACTGTCTTCTGGTTTTCATTGTTAGTCCTAAACAGCTGTTAAGACTACTGTTACTTTCAGGAGAGCTCTTCTCTTACTCTTTGAAGACCTTCTAGTTTGGTGGTTTTGCTTTGTAGGAGTATTACTCTGACTTCTCACTTTTTTCCTGTCTTCCACAATTCAGCTCAGTTGTTCTAGATAATGATTTTTCCCCAGACGCCACCAATTTGAAGATGTTTTTACTTCAAATTTGGCAAATTCTTAGCCAATGCCCTCAAGTATCATCCATAAGTATTCTATCATCTCTATTTCATACTTTAATTAGATGTTCCTTGACTGTCTCCATACATCAATGTCCTTTAACCTCTCCTTCATATACTCTGTAATATACTGCATTCTGTATAATTTCATCTTGGTCTTTCATCTGTTTTTTATTTCTAAATATTTTAGGTCTGACTGTTTATTTTTCTTTCCATGAACTCTTGTCATCCCGCACCTCCACCATTTTTAATACTCTTTTTCCTTCTCAAATTGTTGATGCTCTATTCCCGGTATTGTATTTCAATGAAACTAAGTCATCAGATATTGAAGGATATGCCATTTTTTTTGAGCACAAACGTAACCAAAATATACTACAATGCCATCCCAATTTTAGACATATTAAAAAAAAAAGTCTTTGAACACTCATCCAATATAGTCATTATGGGTGAAAATCCACTGTTTCTCCCAATTTTAAGAAAACTTCTCATTTTTGCCATTCTGAATGAATCCAAGACTATTGGCACATTACCTATGAACACTATTGGAGATTGGGTCTCAAGTGGTTTCTGTAAGAGTATTAACATTAATTCTGTTAAGTAGCTGTAATCACCTCTAACCTAAACCCACTTTAATTTCTATGAATGAATAAATAATGTGAGTCAGTGTTGGCTTGTGGGTACAAATTCTTAGGGAAGATTTTTTTTTTCTTCCCTGTACCTAGTTTCCTCTCTGGTAGGCTATTCTGGTTTATTCTTTCATTGAGTATATCATATTTTGAGGTCCCAGGTTTTAGAAAAAACAACTCATTCTGACTTTACACTTAGATTGGCCTTATACTTTGATCTCATTCCAAAGTCCTGAGGACACCTGGAGCAATGGTCCTCTTAACTCTTCTCTGGATTCATGCTTTTTGTCCCACCCTTCATTAATTTTATTTTGAAAATTTTCAAGTCTCCAGAAGTTCCAAACAATATGCACTCATCTACCTTTACCTGACTTACCAGTTTTCCTGGCACATATGCACTATCATAGATATACCCATATTTTGCCTAACCATTTATGATAAGAATTCATCCCTAGGTATCAGAGCATGCCATCTAAGAAAAAAGGGATTTTCTATATAAGCACAAATCTATTATCACACCTAAGGAAATTAAACATTCCATATCATTTAAGAGTTCATATATAGATTTTCACAGAAGTGCCTAAAACATTTTAATGGCTGGGATTATTTAATTCAAGATCAAATCTAAGGTCATGCACTACATGTAACTGATCTAGAATAGCCTCTACATTTGTTTTACAAAAGTTACTTTAAGAATTCACATCAAGCATCTCTGTAAAAAACATATTCTACTTCTGTCTATTCCACATGATTAGATTCAGGCCAAATACTTTTGGCAAAAATGCTACAGGTGACAGGCTGGAGCTTTGAGCATCTTCCTTCCTAACTCAGCAATACACTTAAACAAGGTTTTTGTTTTTAACTGAGTCTTATTCAGCATTTCAGATGTTTGGACCATCAGGGTTCCTCAGGGCATGCAGTCTGCCATATTGCAGAAACTGATGTCCTTGTATACTGCCTTTCCAAATCACCGAGATATTTGTAAACAAAAGAACAGTGCTATATTTAACACTATCTGAGGCTCAAGTAACATGAAAAGGAAGCTTGAAAACCTGGCACTAGGTACTGTATCCTACCTGTTAATTTTTGCATTTATTACTCTCTAAAAATCTAGGGCAAAATGCGAGTATCTGCTGGGATTTAGAAGTCTAACTATCAACTAAATTACTGGCTGACAAGTTAACTACTTCAAGAGGATAGATTTACAAGTCTTAAGGTCCTGTACTGAAGTCTATTATCTCATCAGTAAAAAGGGAAAAATTTACATTTCTAACCTGCCCCTTTTCATGGCAGTAACAGGCAGGAGAAACAGGAAAAAGGAAGCTAAGTGGTTGTTGAGAACTTCCTTTGTTAGCTACAGGGTTGACACATAGTATCTTGTCAATTCCATTACCTGGATATGAATATCCCCATTTCTCAACATAAATAATCAAAGTATACACAGATCAGTAAATCTAAATTTATCACTTCAAATCAAAAGGTTTCAACCAAAGACTGCCCAATGGTCAAAATCCATTCTTTTCTACAATGCATATAGAAAGGTAACAATTTGGAAATTTCATTCTAATGTTTTACTTAATTATTCACAACCATTAGAAAAACCAAAGTCATATTTCTTTAAAGAACAGCCTACACTCAGTCATTAATCTAACCCAATGAACTCTTGCTGCTGTCCAAACCGGAGCAGGTCTTATCAAAAGGTCATCTATGGCTTCTAAATTCCTATAGTTAACAGCCACTTTAGCATTACTTCATCTCTTGTTCCAACACTTTATCACTGATTATTTCACATCCCTTCTTGCAGCCTTTTTCTCTTGTCTTCCATTATAGCTCTGCTGGCTTTCTTCCATGACTAACCACAGTGTACTTCTGAAGTCTTTTTTTTTTTTTCCCGACTCCTTAAATGTTTCCTGGCATTAAGGATTCTACCCTTCTCATTCTATAAATCTCCTAGGCACTACTACACTCTTACATTGTTACTATTATGCAAGTGGCTCAACTCTGACATTTGTTGGTGAATGCCTACCATGTGCTAGGCATATTCAGTGAATACAACAGACGTGATTCCTGATGTATCTTACAGATTCTATCTGCAGCCCAGGATAAGCATCAGAACTATCCTAGAAGGACACCTACCTTCTCCCTAATTTTCCAGAGGAACTTTAAACTCAACAAATCCTCAAATCTATTCCTTTCTCCCCATATTTTAATAGGTACCACATAAAATATCTTAGGCAACCACATGGCCTCAGTTACTGGGCCATTGGGATAGTTACTGAGATAGCTCACTTTTTAAATTTCTCTAAAATTTGACTGCCATTTTCCATCTCCACTGCCAGATAACTTAGGGCTCACCTAGATTACTCATAGCCTAAAACTGCCTTTCCAGTACCAATCTCTTCCATAATTCATTCTTCATAATCAGATCATTTTAATTATGTCAACTCACCAAGCCCCATCCTGCTTAAAATTCTTCAGGGACTCCTTGTTGACCTCAGTGAAAAAGCCCCAAGCCCCTTTTATTATAAGACATTCTGCTTGAAAAGGATCCTGCTCTGTTCTTCAGCTTAATATTTTACTACTCCAATTTATATTCTATTCCAGTTAAACTGACCCTTTCAGTCCTGGAATACAAAAATGTTCTCTTTTACTTTTAGGCTTCTGTATATTTTCTCTTCATTTTCTCTTTTACCTGGTCCTGCCTTTTACGAGTGAGAGAGATCATTTCCCTGATCAACAAACTTTGGGGTTAGATCCTTCTCTGTGTCACTAACTATATTCTGTGTTAATCCCTATCATTCTCAAATGGAGTATAAACACTTGGGAGGGCATGGACTGTATTTTATCTTGTTCATGAAAGTATCTCTGGTGCCTCACAGAGTATACATTTTTTAAATCTAAGTGATTAAGTCTCAAAGAGGAAGAAAAAAAAAAAGAAATTCATTTGAAAACTTTTTCAATTTTCTAATTTAATAGAAATAACCAAAACAATGTGGCTTTCAAACAAGGTTTTAAACTAATCTAATACAACTTCTACAACACATTCCAGAGCATTATAACAAGAAATATTTACAGGCAGCTAATGTATTAAATAACCATGAAAAGAAAATCTTGCTTTTATTACACACCAGCAAAAAACACAGGAATAGAACAATTAGAAACTGCAACCTTGTTTCAAAAAAATTAAATATGATTATTTAGAGAATACAATACCACAGAAACAGCACTTTTTCTTTCAGAATCATATTGAAGGGTAGTTAACTATGTGCAAAAATAAGTAACTGCAGTATTAGTAATAATAATGAGGGGAGAGAAGAGGGGAATAATAATGAGGGGAAACAAGAAACTAGTAAGGCTGTGAATTTAACCCTTTCATGTGTAGGTTATGTCTACATAGAAAATCAAAAGGCTTTCAAATTGCACAAATCTTCTTGTTATAGGCTTATATACATGTTTCACTGTGATTTAAAATATAGTTAATGCCTACATTTTTCAGACCAGGAGCAGACATGCATTTCGTTCTTAAGATTGAAATTTAGGCCACACTTGAAAGGGAATATTGCAGTGGCACTTGCAAGATCATTCCAGTGCCTTCCCACATACAAATCTGGAGAATTTAAAAGAACAGCATTTTTAACTTTAAAGATCACTTGCTAGAAAAGGGCTAAACTTAATTTTGTACATTTTGTAGTTTGATTATAATAAATATTTCCAAATTGACTTATTTTTGAAGATAATTTTCTCAGATACAATAAAAATATATAAAAGACCACAAAGGCAAACACAAGGAACTAAGATGGAAGAAATACTATACGTGCATTCTGACCAAGTAAAAGAAACCATTATATCAAGAGTATATGTTGAAATCTGAAATGTCTATGTAAACTGTGGCATATAAATTTTCTTAAAAAAGTACCTTCGATTTTTTTACTCAAATGCCTACTTTTAAAAAAATATGCAACTTTCCCCAATTTTTAAAATAAAATGCCACAATATATTGTCATTAGGTCCAGCATACATTTAAATTCCTTAATTTTTAAAAGATAGATTGGGTGATATGCATACAAACTTTCCTATAAAATCACCATCCACGAGAGGATTATGACATGCTATTAGGCAACAGACTTAAAGCAGTGTTATTGCTTTATCGAGGAGAAGGTAACTGTGAGAAATAAAACATCCAGGTCTGGTATATGATGATCAAGTTGTGATTCACCTTACACCTTGGATCACCTCCAGCAGATTATTAATATAGACAGTATGAGTTAAGAATTCATGGCATGACTTAAGCACTTGATTGTTTGAATTAGGGAAGTTGGGAGGGTAGGCTACTATAAGACTACTCACTGATCCAATGTTAAGTATGCAAATAAGCAGTGCTGACCTCAAGAAATGACATTTTTTATACTTCATGTGTTGTATATTAGTGGGCATGGGTAAGGGATTTTAAAAGGCCAAGGGAGAAGGGGCCACAGCATTTACTCCATTTTAAATACTAAGAGAATAATGGATGGTAGGCCACAACCCAAGAGCATAGTCCAAAAACCTAAGTCTACTGGCTTATTAAAACTAATCACTAATAGTTACATGGCAGGATACCTGCTGAGGTAATCGATAAATCTACAATTTGCACACTATAAACCTTTTGCTTCTATTTAAAAGTGTTATTTCTTTGGAGTAACTAAAAATCTCAATGTTGTAACAAAAAAATTAGAATTAACTAACTTTAAATTTTATTTAAAATTTCCTTATATAAGAATAGAAGTCAGAAAGTACCTTGTTGATTCCAAAAAGAATAATTTTGATGGTGGATTCAATGCCTTAACCTTTCTCTAGTAATGATTTGATGTTTCAGTAAAGCTTGACCTACAACTTAACCATACTTTGGAACACATACATGCTTCACCTTGCAAAGCAATTCTCTCATTCACTAAATCAGCTGAGCCAAGTGCAAAAAAATACAAATTTAGGCCAGAGGAACAGACCGAGGGACACTTTGTTCTTAGTGGAAATGAAAAATGAAGTGTGGTGAAAGTTTAAGGAAACATTTAACATCTTCAAATCAAAAATACTACCTTTTAACAAAGAATACAATTTTAAGGGAGTATTAAACTGACTTCAGGGATTGATATTCAATGTTTGTCTTTTTAAAACATAAATGAACAGGAAAATGTAAGATATCTGAATATAAACTTTTTATACTTTAACAGGCATGTTAGTGAACAAATCAGCTTAGAAACACAATGAATGATAAATGTGAAAGAAAAAAAGGTTTAATGAAATCTACAGTGAATACCTTCATATAATGGTGGTTTGTTGATAAGTTATATAATTTAACAGTAATTCCTCATCAGTATGAACCTACCTTCTGTTAACAGAAATGGAACCTATTAAATGCTGGCAATAACTGGCTTTTTAAGAACCAATATTAAACAAACAAACAAAAAAAAAACCAAAATCTCCATCTAACATGTAAATGTCTTTAAGGGAACATATTAGCTTTTAAGGCCCCAAATATCAAATATTTTACTTACAATTTGTTTCTGGTAGAATGTTATCTAAGACCATGAAAAGGATTCACATGAAGAGCAAGCACAAACTATCAGCACTCAATGGCTTGGCAAAATGAAGTTACATTGCTACTCATCACTTCCCAAAATGTGCCCTTAGGTAAGTCTCCTGATAAAAGGAAATCATGAATGTTGTAGGAAAAAGGAAAATGCACATAGATAAAAGTATTTTAAAATAATTTTTCCCTTTTATAAGAAATCTGTTCTAAAGAATCTGAAATTTGAGTATATTGATAAGTTTTGGTATATGTTTTAAAGTTTAACTTATAACAACTGAAAAAGCTAAAAGAAAGCCACAGAATGAAGTCAACAGCAATAATAAAACTAATACACCATTAGAAGGCTTGAATCATATTCATGTTTACCTCCACCACATGTTAAAGAAAAACAACCCAAAGAAATTTGTGTAATAACTTCTTTAGAACACTTTATTTGATTTAATACGCACTAAAAAATATTTACCTCTTAGACAATTATGTCAAATAAGTTTTTCTGAGTAATCTACTGTCTGAACTGTTTAAGCTGAATTTTTAAAAAGGCAAATGATTTGCCACAAATCTGCTGACATCTGAAAAATACCTAATGGCAAGTCTTCTATTTTGGTCACTTTACATTCTAATATGTCCATACAAAAGTAGGACTAAAATTTTTAACCAACAAAAGAGAAGCCTGTACACAGTCTCGAACACACATCTTGGATCTGAGCATCACAAATGAAGAGAAGAAAAATGAAACAGAGCCAAGGTGATTTTATCTGCCTCGGGTGCTAAAATCAGGGTCGTAAAGGTGGGTCCACTCCAGTAACCATTCAAGTGGGGATTGATTGGCTCATCTTCAGGATATACTTACAGATCTGTTCTAAGTCCATAAAGCCCCCAGTCCATGCAAATGTCCCACTTGGTGGACGGATGAGTAATCTAACCCCACCGGGTTTATTTCAATATTTTGATATTTTAATAATAAGCTGCTTCTGAAGATTTTCTGAGAAGTCTGTTCTCTATTAAAATAAGATAGAACCTCAAAATATGAATGTGAACATTAGAAATAGACAGCATATATTACAAATCCATTCTTGATAGGAACATTAGTAAGAATACATATTAGCTTAAAAAACAGGCTCAGCAAATGTTGCTGATCTGCCAGAAGTTTTAGTTCACTATTTACAAATAAGACAAAGTGAAATACAGAAAATTTTACACATTTGGTAGTTGACAGATAACTGTTTGCCAATAGTGGTCTATCAGAAAACCGGTATGAAGGAAGACGGGGTAAGAGCCAGCTGTCACCTCAATCAAATTTTAAATGTACAGAAAACTAGATTAATTTTCAAACAACCATTCTACCTTTCATGGGAATAAATGTGTGATCAGATGATTTGATTGGGAAGTGCAATTCTATGGAAGTGTTTTCTGGAAATGATTATTATAAATGATCTGCTACTGAAAAGTTACCATATTTATTTCAGTATAACACTAGAGTTGATTAAATGATGTTCAATAGGCATGTTTCCCAAATTCTTTAAGTATGAACAGAAAATAAAAATACTGTCGAATTCTTTAAACCAATATAAAAACTAAGGCCCAACAGCATCAAAACGAGAGAAAATATAATGGCATGATCCAATGTACATCTGCACTGATATCAAAGAGGAGTCTGAGAACTTTGATTTTTGACTAGAAAATAACTCAGTATTGTATATGTGTGAAGGGAGAAACATGAACGTTGTTTTAGTAAATGTGCACTCTAGTCCAAAGAGACAATTTAACCAGTGACATGATCCTTAAGTACTTGAATACTCAGTATTTGCACCAATCAGTACCAAATGATCAACATCAGCCCATTCTAGCAATCAGAACCATTCTCTGAAGTAACAGAAATCTTCAAATCATTTCACTTTCACTTTTGTTTTTAAAGTTGCAAATAGAGTCCTTTCCCCCTTTCTTGACCAGAATGTGTTTTCTGTCCATTATTTCAATCTAATACTGTGTAAAAGCTATCATCTTCTTCAAGAAGGAGCCCACTGTAGGCAGGATATTCCAGCAACACTTAAATAGAAGTTTTTCTTTCTTTTTTGAACAACTGGTTTAAGTTCATGTCATTTTACTTTATATGTACTGGTCTCTCATCTGACTTTAGGCGTTTTCTGCGGGGCTGAATAAAGTCTTCATCAGAGTCCTCAGTTACCTCACCATCATCCTCTTCCTGCTCAAACTCTGGCAAAGGTGCGAAGGTCCTGTCTGAGTAGATCTCTGTGAGTTTATCTTCAAAGTACAATGCAACTGCTTTCCCTGCCTGAGCTACTTCTGAATCAGCCTGCAAGCAAAAGATAGGAATATTCACCTATTGGTAATGCATATTCCTTCACCAAGTTTGCATGGTCTGAAAAGCTTACCTTCAAATTAATCTCTTGTGTTTCTGCATAAACTTGAACAACTTTCATCATCTAAAAAGGATACCAGAGTCAAAAAAAAAAAAGGGAAATTATAATCCTTTCTAAAGTTATAAGACTGCATAGGATTGGCGACGAAAGTCAGCCATAATAGGGGAAACAAACTGCTATGACCAGTTCAAGTGCTTCCTAAAATTATACAGAACATGGACTCCCTTTTTACAAAGCTATTACTAAAGCTACTGTGAAATTTTCTCAAAATTCTGAATTAGTGAGGTCAACCTGAATAGGACTTGGAAAAAATTATTTGGAACAATATAAGAAAAAAATTTTTTTTAACCGACAAGCTTTCCGCAATCAATCAGAATTCCATCTGTGTGGTAATTTGTTAATTATAAATTGTTTAACTATGATTAAAATAGGTCTTCTTCCTGGCAAACATTATTAGTTATGGTTCATGAAAGCATACTTATTTGAAAATAACTGAATTAGAAAATAAGACAAGAAATTTGGGACTGTATTAATTTAACTTCAAGAGAATGAGGTTTTACTACATTCTCTGTGACACACTGCTATAAAGGCAACAGAACTTATCACTAATATTTTTAATATGAAATTAAAAAGCCACCTGGATGCTCCCAGAGGCAAATGAGTACATTTCACATGATTCAATGTAAATGTTTTAGTAATATTCATATGGCACTTGAATTTTATCAGTAATAAACAAACTTTTAGTAATCTGAAGATTTTGTGGATTCTCATCCATTTTGTTCTCTTATAATAATTAAAATATTCCTTAACAAAAACAAATTTGACCTTCCCAAAGATAACAAAAACATCCCTGAAGGAGATATACATCACATTTCTACTAAAGGCATGAATAGCTCATCTTTATTCTCAAAAAAATACATAACCAAAGTTAATGAAAGTTATATTGCTGAGATGTTGAGAAAACTCAACGTTATACACTCTGGGTTACTAGTCAAGATGAGCCACTTGAGTTTATACTTTTAAGGTTCTATATTTATATGGTCACGAATGAAATCAAAGACACTGGTACAAATCCCTTTCCTAAATGTATCTAAAATGTAGGCTTGTATGTAATCATTTCCTACAAAATGTACTTAACTACAGACTATTTTCTATACTTATCTCAACCCTCAACATATTCAGGAAGGGATAGCCAATAATATTCTTAATTTATTACATTATATTTAAGTATATATTTCAAATTATATACAGTAAACTTTCTTCTTTGGAACTGTGGATGCAATCAAATTTTACTTTTGACAGACCTGGAGCAGAATAATTTTTTCAAATCAACTTAGAAAAAAATCTCTTGGCAGGGAAAACAAAATCCAGTAACAAAATAAGCAAACAAACAAAAACTAATAATCCAAGACTCTATAGTTTGGAAGCTAACATACTTCATTAAACCTTTCACAGTTCTTGAAGATCAAACGAACATCAGCCACAAAATCATCTGGAATTTGGTAGTGTTGGGAATGTTTTTTCTGAAGCTTCTTTTTCACGGTGGATAAATCCATTGGTTTCTTTATAATTTTATAGTAGTTTGGTATCTAAAGAAACAAATAAGGATAGATAAGGATTCTCCAAAAATGCCAAAGTGTTTAATTTGAAAATTCGAAGTATGTTAATGTTAGAGAAAAATATGTGTTGATTAAGCCAGCTGTGTGCAAATGTGGAGTATAGTGAATTGTACTCGAAATCTTCTGCCACAATTACATGAAAATCAAATCACATTCAGAATATGTGGTAGTCTCCTTGGTCTTCCATGAAGGACCCAAAGTTCCATGTTTAATAAGTAAATTAAGGGGGAAAAATTAATCAGCAAGGATAGCCAAGCACTAGTGTTAGGGACCACCTTGCCCAACAGAATTGTATGACTTTAAAATAAGGAAAGAAGATTACAAAATGTATTGCTATTATTAGAATATGGTATCCTTTATAGAGGATAAAACCTTATATCACAGAACTCTGAACATAGCAATAGAGGTGAGACTGTAGTGACACAAGAAAAAATTTTATTAATCATTTAGTTGCCATGCCTTTCTCTAGGGGATCTTCCCAACCCAAGAATTAAACCTGGGTCTCCTGCATTGCAGGCAGATTCTTTACCATCTTCAGCCACCAAAAAAGCCCCTATTATCCACTTAGTGGTCATGCCAGGAGTTCTGGCCCCAACTCTTGGGCAGAAATTTGTATCTTTGCAAAAATAACTGAACACAGAGAAACAATTTAAAAAGTTCATTAAAAGAAAATGTTGGAAAGTAATATTCTACCGTAGAGTGCCTGAACTTGAAGACCAGACAGACTTCCTGGTGTCAGATGATTACTATCTGAACAAAATGTCTTCCTTGTATCTAGAACCTTTTATGCTTTCCATTTCTAAGCCTTCCTAGGTAAACAAATTACTATTCAATACCCTATATAACAGGTCTAGTATTCAATAATATCTTAATTCAACAATCAACAGCAAGCAAATACAATATGTGTAGCATATTTTTATCACATTTATAAGGTATCCCTGGTATTCCTTTTATTATAGGATTTTAGAGCCTTTATTCCTTACAAAAAACTGCTTCAAGAAAAACAAAGCGCAATGGCTTGCAAATTCTCCCCACATTCTCCCCAGTTTTCTATTAATCTTGATTGTTCATAAAAGAGGGCTTATGAAGGCAAAACCATTATAAAAGGTTCAACTTTATACTTTTATTCAAATTAATACTTGCATAGAGATTTTTCTCCCCAAGGTACAGATCTTAGAATCAATCATACAAATGAATTTTAGAAATAATTTTGTTCAAATTCCCACTCTATAGTTAAAAGTAGAGGCAGAAAATTATGTAAATCTCCCCAGCTGTAAGGCTGGTTAATGGCAGAACTAGGAGAAGTCAAGTGTTCTAATTCCTAGTTCAAGACTCTTTCAATTATACCTGTAACCCTTATGCCCATTTTAAAAGTAAAAGAGGATGTGGAAATTAAGTATTGATCAGAGCAACAGTCTTTAAAAACAAACTGCAATGTCAACAGTGAAACTCATATCCATTTAGCCCTAATAACATCATAAGTACTTCTTATTACTCAAAAATTTTATCAAATACTATGCTAAAATTATTTTACACAGGTTATTGTATAGAATCCTGAAAATAACCCAATGAGGGAAGAAACTGTTTTAGAAAACAGACTGAAGAAATTATTCAAGCCTGAGTTTTAACATCAGCAGACTAAAGCCAGAGCCCATAGTCTTAATATTATACTAAATTTTTTCACCAGGAAAGTACTAAGGTAAACAACTCACCGAAGCAGGAACTGGTTCCTGGAATTCAATACTTAATTCATGGCAATAGAGGTAAAGCAGAAGACGTTCACATTTCTGGCCCAAGAAAAGAAAAGAAAACCCATGAAATGTTTTCCCCTCTAAAAAGATATTCTTGAAAATGAGGACTTTATCAGTATGAAGTACTACTACAGTAAACTGAAGATAAGCTCTCTACATACTAGCTATCCTCCTACATATAGCTAATACTAGCTGTAAATACAAAAGAAAACTACCTGTTTCCCACTTAGTTCTGAGACTGTGACTACTTTCTGTCCTACTGTATATAACTTATTTACCTACTATCACCTCTTAACCACTGTTACTCATTTTAATTCCCCAAGGCAGGTGAGACACATGCTATTCCCTTTCTTGAAAGGATTCCACTCAGGTTCAAAATGAAATAAAAACTGTGTCTTCTCAATCCAATTCAAGAATTTTGTTGTACAATCAGAAATATTTTGTAATACTCTAAACACATACTTTTTCCTCAAAGATAGTGGAAGATGGATTTATGCATTAGATCAAAGTCAAACATAATTGTAACAGCCACAGAAGTCTGTGAAAGATATTCTGTCTTTGGAGATCAGAGTACAGAACAGATCAGCAGAAATCTGAATGAAATAAGGAGGATTTTGGATTTCATTCTTAATATGACGGGTGCTTAGAGGATTTTAAGCATGGAAGCAACAGACCTGTTTACATATTTTAAAAAGAACACAATGTACTGCGTAGAAAATGGACTGTGAGGGGCCAGAGTAGAATCAGGTTTGGTGAAGAGATCTTCTAATTTCTGGCTTGAGCAAGAGATGACTGGTGGTACTATTTGATGATGGAAATTACTGAGACAGGAAAGCAGTTTTTACGTCATTATTTTCTTGCCTTTGTTTTTTGAAGGTCAGAGGATAAGAAATCAAGATTAGGCTGGGAAATGTTAAGTGTGGGAAAGCTAAATTAAAAAGCCTAAGGTCTAAAGAAAAGGCTCTAAGGTCTAGAGACAAAGATTTCAGAAGTCATGAACGTATATACCATCAGATAATGTGATTAAAAAATGAAATTTTACCAAGTTATATGTATGTTACATTGAAGAAAAGACAGACAACTACAGAATCCCTCGTAACAAATCAGCTTGCCACTTACCCTTTGGTCCACGGGGCTTAAGCCCTGTGCAGTTTTCCCCTTCTTACTATGTTGCAAATTATCACAATCGTATTCAACTTCTGGCTTCCCAATATCTCTGCAAAATGTGCATATCCAGTCCCCACTGAAGAAGAAAACAGGCAATCAGTCTTTGTAATTTTAACAAAACTCACTCTAGGAAAGCTAGCTCTCTCGAGGTTAAGTCTTCAGTTTGTTTTCTTTCCTTTCCAGTTTTTGTGGAACCCAAGAGGTACTATTTTTGCCAAATCTCATAAAGTGAAGTTATGTGATTAAAAACGTCCCAAAATGTCTCCCTTCTTCACTGATTACCTTCTGGAAAGCAATATAAAACCACTACCTCCATTAAAAATGGGTCTTGTCATAGCACAAAGCTGATGATCAGCACTTGCTGCGTAAGACCAATTTTTTCAAGGCCCCAGTATTATCACCACAGTGACTTCATAGACATGAAGAAAGGAATACAGGATACAGAGGTCCTCAGGTATCTTCTTTTGGCATGCAATGCCAAAAATAAAACAATTATATTTTCATAGCTAGTCTTTTAAATCTGCTCAGTTAATAGTTTTGTTTACATCAGGATTTCTATCAAGCTATAAACTCCAATTTGATTACTTCATATGCATTTTCTCCTTTCCCTCCCTCATCATATATATATATATAATATATATATATATTTTCTTAGGATTATACTAACACTGTGTCACCTTTTCAATTCCTCCCAAAGCACCTGCCTTTGAGAGAAAGTTTTCAGTAGCAAAATTCTAACGTTCCAGCAGACGTTACTATCCAAAGGAAACAAAAATATAAAAAGCTTTAATTTCAAGACCAAAATGTCAATGCCTTTCTTTTCTGAATGAGTAAACAAAAAGAAGGCTCTTATTAGAGCTATGGTAAGTGACTATACCTTCTAAAATTTAGGTAAAATTACAATTCTTCAGAAAAATATTCTGGCATTGTTCATATATACCCAGTACTTTTCTAATCCTAAACATTGAATTTTTCAAAAAGGGTAGCACTATTCAACCAAAACCATTGCTTCTTAGGAATCTGAGAGAAAATGTAAATCTTTATCTAGAGGCAAAAAGAAGCTGAGCTTTCCCAAGGACACTTAACTGTCCAAGTTAGTTAGTTCACTACAGAATTATGATGAGACTACAGGCATCATAACCAAGCCCAGCATATGTGTTCTACTGTGTTAGGTGATATCAGTTTGTACTGAGTGCATATCAATTAATATTTTAATGCCTGAAACTAGATTTACCTGCCATGGGGTCATACAATCCAGGGACAGTGCTCATATGCTGCCCAAATCTTTATTTAACCTTTACCCCCATGTTATTTTCTTCTAAATAAGGACCTCAGTAACTCTCCACTCTAAAGTTAATGACTAAAAGACCTTTCAACTAGAGGATCAAGGAAAAAGTCTGAGAACTTTGCACATGGTGCCTCAGGCAGGCACTACTAATGAAATGCCTCCAGTAGTGAAGATGAAGCTATTCTTCAAAAAAGCTTGACATTAAAAGGTGTTTTCACAAAGTATTTTTTTCTTTAAAATGCCTTTCAAGAGCTTTCAAACATTAAAAAAGTAGGTTTTGGGTAAGAGCCAAGAGTTGCCTAAAACTGAATACTATTCAGAATTATTATAGACCTTATCAAAATGATGGTAACAGATTAAGAAATTATCTTCAAGAGGAAATCAACTAAGTTTCTCAATACTCTAGTCCACTGCTCCTCATAATTTAGAGGTTCATGTAATTTGCTTATATGAAGTATACACTGAAGGTGAGTAAATAGTCTATTTTTTATCACTAATGCATAACTTAGATCTTGGACATTTCTTCATTCAGCTGTTAATTTCTCTAGAATGTAATGGAGTAATGGGCTTTCCTGTTGACTCAGGTGGTAAAGAATCCGTGTGCAATACAGGAGACCTGGGTTCAATCCCTGGGTTGGGAAGATCCCCTAGAGAGGGGAATTGCTACCCACTCCAGTATTCTTGCCTGGAGAATTCCACTGACACAGGAGCCTGGCAGGCTACAGGTCCACCAGGAGGCAAAGAGTTGGACACAATTGAGCAACTTTCACTTCACTTCACACAATGGAGTTAACAGGCTCTCTGTTTTATATAAATACTAGGCATTGGTTAAGGAGGCCATCTGTCCAGAATAACTTTATTTTTTTAGCTCATAAAAAACAACAAAAAAATCAGTTATTTCACTTGTACCTTGGAAAGCTAAGAAGTGTTGGAACATGACAAGTTAGATGAAAGACCTTTGGACATTTTTCACAGCACAAGAGATCCCCTCCATTTTGGCAGACAGCACACCAATCTTCATTTGGGTCATCATCTTTGCTGCTGCCATCTCCTCCAATCCTTGCCGACCTGTGCATGAGGCTTCGAACTGGGGACTTTCCATTAACAAGGCTGTTGAGCCCTGACTGTTTGCAGCTTTCATTCAGATCTGCAGGTTCAGTCTTCACGTGGTTTTCCAGGCTTGTCAATGCATCCAACTCACTCTCTAGATGCAGGTTGGTTGAAAGAGGTGGTGTCAAGCTACTCTCAGGACTGCTCAACTAAAACAAAGCAAGGACAAACTCTTGAAGAATCATTTAATCCTTATGATATGCATTGTGTGTGCTACTGTGGGTGTGTTTACAACACTGACATAGCTTATTTTGGGATTTATTGTAAAATTGCTTTAAATCATATTAGTAACATGAAAAATGAAAATAACCCTGAAATTATTTTGGCATGTTAATGAATGATTTTAGGGAGCAGTCTCTATACTATTGGTTCACTTGATAATAAAGGAATTAAACTGTTAAGCATGTCAATTGGGAAATAAGTATAGGGGTATTCTCCTATAGACAGTTGGCTACGATACACGAATTTTTCACTCAAGAATCTGTTGCACAGATTTTTTCCCCCTTTCTATTGGCTTTATTTTTTTAAACCTTTACTTTTAATTAAAATATAATTAATCTACAATGTTGTTGGTTTCAGGTATACAGCAAAGTGATTCAGTTATATATGTACTTTTTTTCAGAGTTTTAATGGGTTATTACAAGATACTGAATACAGTTCACTGTGCTTCCTATATGATAGGTCCTTCCTTGTCACATAGCTTTTGAAAAGGATTTTGAACTATTCTTCTGCCCACTTATCATCCTAATACAGAAAGACTGAGTGTAAAATCTTTCACCACCTTTTTGCACTGTTTTTCAGGGGAACTTTCCAAACCAAATTCTGAATGAAGAGATAATAGTACTCTCTAAATCTACAGAGCTGAAATTTCTATGTGCCAACCATGTAGAAAATTAGACATAAGTTGTAAGTAGGAAGAAAAGAACTAAGATCAAAATTTCTAAATGAAGAGAGACTTGGGCCTGCCTTCATTCTGTATTATAAATTTTATAAAATGTTCCATCTGAGGAATTGGTTAATAATTGTTAAACTGGTTAAAAATTGATTGAAAATTATTAATCATTAATAATTCATAGGCCAAAGGAAATCTCATTACAAAACTCTTTGAGCATTAAACTTCTTTCATGTCAGCAGTCTTAACCCTGAACTCACTGGTCCAGGAAAATGGCCAAGGATTTTTGTGGCTTGAGACTCAATGTGACTAATGAAATGATTAATAAATTTAGAAAAAGCTAGAACCCAATTTAGAACCATGGGAAAATTACATGACAAATTACAAACCAAAAGATAGCTTGAAAGGAGTCCTTAATACAAGTCTTTTCTGATCAATTACAGTTGACGCTTAGATGGAAAAAGATCAGTTACAGAAAGAGATATTTGGCTTATACCAGACACAAGAATTTAGAAATGAATACAGGTCCACAGGATCACTATCCAGACTTACACACGCAGAGATGAAAGAATCAGTGAAGTGACCTCCTTACATCACTGAATGGTTCCACTGGAACCTTACCATGCAGGCACTCCGTCTGCCATCCTCAGTCTTTTCCTGTTTCACAGCTCCTGAAAAGCTACATATTTCATCTTCAGTGCCAGGTTCTTGCTTGACCTTCACTGGATCAGACTTAAAACTAAGACTGGTCTTCTCAGCAGTTCTTCCTGATGACCCACAGCTAACAAAAACAACAAATAAAGGTCACATATGTTTAACTGTGTGGTGTACATTTATATGAAACACAATTATATGAAAAGTTCATTAAGTTATATGAAATGTTCATTAAAGAAAGAACAATTTGTTAAGCTCACAGCAGATAAGGATACCTCATAATATGGTTAAGAGGAGTGTATTATAAACTCATAGCTTCAAATTTTAAAAAACGTTTATCAATCTTTCAGAAGACCCTAAACACATTTTATCACCTGAGGAACCTTTACTACATCATTTAGGAGATCTAGTAAATGGTCATTTCCTTAGGCTACTAGTAGAGTGACTGCTTCTCTAAATATAATAGAAGTTTAAACTGTTCTCTATTTCCAAAGATCTAAAGGAAACATCAGTAATAGTGGTCCATGAAGTGCCCTTCAAAGGAATCACTATTTCAGCTTTTGAGTCCTAATGTGAATTAATGTGAAGAACAGACTCACTGGAAAAGACCCTGATGCTGGGAAAGACTGAAGGCAAAAGGAGAAGAGGACAGAAGAGGATGAGACAGTTAAATAGCATCACCAACTCAATGGATATGAATTTGAGCAAACTCCAGGAGTTAGTGGAGAACAGAGGAGCCTAGCATGCTACAGTCCATGGGGTTGCAAAGAGTCAAACACGACTTAGTGACTGAACAACAACCAAAGGCTAAGAGGGACAGATACGTGACTAACTGGCTCTATCTAGATCATAAAGCAAACCACTGGCAAGAGGAGTGAATAAACTTTAAGACTATCACTGCCAAAAATGAAAACCCTTTTCACTCAATTTGTACTTTTCTACTAAAAGTACTGATTATTTAAAGTGTAATTTAAAAACAAGTAAATAATATAGAATCAGTCTTCCAAATGCACTTAAATAAAATCCTTACTTTGCACTAAATTATTCAAATTAAAAACAGAAAAATCAGTCAACATTTATTATGTTAACCTTCAGCACAATACATTCTCTCTCTTCCCACACTATAATATCTTAGCTCTCTGTCCACCAAGAAAGTAGAAGAATCCATGAACAATTCAGTAGCAGTCAATTCAGTAGCCCCTAGTACCCACAAGGTTGTCTCAAAGCACTATTTCCCCACTAATATGACCAGGATTCCTTATACATTTCTTGCCTCAGGCCTGAGATCAGCTATTTGTCTTAAGATGAACGTGTGACATCACTTCACAACAGGAAACAAGAATGTTTAAATGACTACTGGGATTACAGCAAAATAACTAAGAAAAAGTTTGGACAGGCCAAATATGGAACAATTTAATTGATAAAAATAACATCGAAAATATTAAAATATGCTTAAATATATGAGCTCATAAAGTTAATATTCATTGGTCACTGTTGCAGGGTGCTGGGAATCAACTCATTATTATTAAAATAGGTAAATAAAAAGAATCAATTTATTCTGCTTTTCCACTAATCAAATAGTTGGCAGAAGTTTTTTCTTTACAGAAGTATTCAAAGAAGGTATAATACAGTAATTAAAATATCATTTTCAAGCCAGAAAAAAAAAGCTAAGGCACTAACAATCACTGGTTGCTGTCATAAAAAAATCTACATTTTGTGATGCTGACAGTACATATTACCACAGTGAGGTATTATCCCCATCCCTTTCCCTCAAATCAAATCTGAATCTAATCAAACCTCCTGACCTAAATAGCAATAGAGAGAAAAAAACAAAGGGTAGTTTTTACATGAAAAGTTGGGGACATGAGGAAAACTCTGTAAGAAAAACAATACATTTTTCTTCAACAAATACAATGAGTTTGACCTCAACATACATGTTGATGGCAATGTATAGGGAGTACTGAATCTGATTAAACAAAAATCATTTTTTAAAAAAACATTTATGAGAAAAATTGGGAAATATGAACATTAACTAGAGCTCTGCTGATTAGAGTCAGCTACCAAATATTTTTTAGGTATATAATGGTTCAATGGTTATAAAACTTTTAAATCCTTACCTTTTAAGTGATATATAGAGAAACAGTTTCAAATAAAATGACAAAATGTCTGAAATTTATTTAAAATAAATTTAGACTGGGGAATGGGTAGGAGTATAGAATAAATAAAGACTGGCCATAACTTGATCATTGTTGAAGATGGCTGAAAAGTATTTGGGAGTTCATTATAATAGTCTATTTTTCAAAATACATATTTGATTTTTCTTAATAAAAATAAACAAGCTATTAATGTAATACTCACCTGCCTCGACTACCAGTACTAGAAGTACTAGGGGGTCTCACAGGTGTGTGAGAATTGGATAAACCTGAAAATTAATAAGTCAAAATGAATATCTATGCAGGTAAGAAAATTCAGAATTCTACCTACCCACTACAGAATTCAAGTATTATTATAAAGCAGTTCAGCAATTCTTAGAAATCAGACCTAGTCTTAGTCTCTAAGTCAAGGATTTCATGTGTAATCATTGGCAATTGTCAATCAGATTCTCTCAGCTGAGCCCAGAAAGCATTCTCAGAATCCTCTCAGAGCAACACTATTCAATGAGTGGAAACTACCATATCAAGAGAAAGCTATTTGCCATCCCACCCGAAGTCATTTGATAAATATCCTACTTAGATTCCTATTAATTATTCTTTAAAAGTCCTGGAATACATTCATTAAAGCTCAAAAATAGCATTAATCAAAAAATGTATTAAATGTGGATTTTTTCATGAGATGCATCATTAAGTCTGAACTGTTCTAACTCTAGAAATAATGAAGTGGTATGTTTCGGTAAGAAACATGAAAAATACATTCCATAACCACTTCCACAGTGTCCATCTATTTTGAGCTGCTTTAATAATTCATTCATGTCAAAGGGTTAATAAAATTGGGATTTTGGAAGAGGTCTCTATCTCATGGACTTGATTGGCCACTGAAAATTGAACTGCAAACTGAAAATTCACTTGCCCTTTCTCATTTCTTGCTTTTTGAACAAATTTTCGATTTTTTCATTATTTAACAAAGTGTCTTAAACTTGAGTTGAAACCAAAGAATTCTTCAACTGACAACCTGTGTTGTAAAATAGAAGACATGGAGAGTAAATATATCTACAAATCCAGCAAAAAACAAATACAGCTGGAGGTTGAGGGAGGGGAACATCAGAGTTCTGAAGAGTGTACACCACAGATACATATTATTTCAATTCACTGAAGATTGCCAACAACATTTGAAGAAAAATAATTAGAGCAATCAGGAAAAAAAAATATTATAATGGTTAAGTTTATGTCTCAACTTGGCTAGAATATGGTACCCAGTTCTTTGTGGAAAGGTATTTATTAGGTTGGTGCAAACGTAATTTTGGTTTTTGCATTGTTTAGATTTGCCATTTGATACTGGAATACATTCTAAATAAATGTGGTTATGTTATACATCATTTTAATGCACATTTCTCACTTTTTTGCTAATGACTTATTACTTGCTGTTTATTTTATATTTATTTTAGATTAGGGAAATGATATTAGACAAAAAGCAATCAATCTCATCTTTGATTTTCTTAAGTTCAAAATGGGTCATAAAGCAGCAGGGACAACTCACAATATCAGCAACGCATTTGGCCCAGGAATTGCTAACACACACACAGTGCAGTGGTGGTTCAAGAAGTTTTGCAAAGGAGACAAGAACCTTAAACATGAGGAGTACAGCGGCTGGCCATTGGAAGTTGACAACGACCAGTTGAGAGTCATCATCGATGCTGATCCTCTTCCAACTACACAAGAAGTTGCCAAAGAACTCAACATCGACCATTCTACAGTCATTCGGCATTTGAAGCAAGTTGGAAAGGTGAATAAGCTTGATAAGTAGGTGCTTCATGAGCTGACCAGAAATCAAAAAAATTGTCATTTTGAAGTGTCATTTCCTCTTATTCTATGCAACACCACCAATCATTTCTCCATCGGATTGTGATGTTGATGAAAAGTGGATTTTATACAACTGGTGATGACCAGCTCAGTGACTGAAGCTCCAAAGCACTTCCCAAAGCCAAACTTGAACCAAAAAAAGGGTTATGGTCTCTGTTTGGTGGTCTGCTGCCTGTCTGATCCACTACAGTTTTCTGAATCCTGGCAAAACCATTACATCTGAGAAGTATACTCACCAAACTGATGAGCTGCACCAAAAACTGCAATACCTCAGCCAGCATCGGTCAACAAAAAGAGCCCAATTCTTCTCCACAAACCTGACCGCATGTCAGACAACCACTGCTTCAAAAGTTGGAACAAATTGGGCTACAAAGTTTTGCTTTACCCACCATATTTAAGTGACTTTTCACGAACCAACTACCCTTCTTCAGGCATCTCAACTACTTTTTGCAGGAAAAATGCTTCCACAACCAGTAGGAGGCAGAGAATGCTTTCCAAGAGTTCATCGAATCCTGAAGCACGATTTTTATGCTACAGGAATAAACAAACTTATTTCTTATTGGCAAAAATGTGCTGATTGTAATGGTTCCTATTTTGATTAATAAAGATGCATTTGAGCCTAACTAGAATGATTTAAAGTCAAGGTCCAAAACCGCAATTACTTTTGCATCAACATGATAGATGTTACTGACATTTAAATCAGTAGATATTGAGTAAAACATAATGAAAGTGGGTTTCTAATCAGTTGAAGACCTTAAAAGACTGAGTTCCCTAGAGCAAGAAGGAATTTTGCCTGAATTCAAGACTGGCATCAACTCTTCCCTGGGTTTCCACTCTCCTGACAAACCGGGCAGATTTCAGACTTACCAGCCCTAACAATCACATAAGCCAATTAATTCCTTAACCTCTGTCTCTTCTCTCTCCCCACACACACACCCTTCTACTATTGGTTCTGTTTCTCTGGAGAATCCTAATACATACACTAAGAGATACTTTTTTAAGATGTTACAGAAATGAGGTGGTACCTCAACTGACTTTACCTGATGATCCTGGAGATAGGGCAGAGGGTCCTGGGGAGGGATTCATGGTGCTTGTGGGCTGTGGGGGTAGGTGACTGCCTGAGATGTATCTACTTAGCAGATTATCTAAACTACTTGAACCAGCATCTTCCAACTAAAGAAAAAGAACAAAAAGATAAATTTGCTTTGATTAAAAGCAGATAACTTATTTCATTAATATAATCATTTATACTCAGTTTACTAAAACAGATTATCCTATATCAAACTCAGCTTAATTGTTGCTTCCTTATCCTCCTGAGGACCCACACAATATAGTTTATGCAAATATAGCTATAATTAAAATGATTCAATAAATACCTGGCAGCTCCAGACAAAGCCCAATAACCCACTAAATCCCTTGTGTTTTACTATGAAAATCGTTCTGACACACCCTTACTCTTTAGCCTTTTCTCAAGGCTGATGTAGGATCCTGTTTTCAGCATCTTTGTCCCTAGCATCCCCCTAACTTTATTTCAACATCCATGGTCGTGCCAAAATCATTCAACTAAACAGATACCTAACCACATCTGTGTCTAATTTAAAAGTTCTGAAAAGTCTATTACTCAACAGAAAGCCTTTAACTTGAGGTATAAGGTCCCTTATTACACACAAAAAAGGAGGCATTCAACAGAAAAACTAAGCCCTTTTAGCACACTGGATGCAGTAAGTTAAAAGCCAGAGGACCTGGTGCTGTGACTGTGGGCTAGCTCCCAATCTGAACACCAGCTCTCTGTCTTTAAACATCCTACTCACAGGGGAGAACTGTGCTAATGAGATGGAAAAATATTCACGTAGAAAAATAAACAGTAGCAAAAAATATTTAACTATGGGAATTACCTTAAGAAAAATTTTATACTATCCCATATCAGAAATGGTCAAATTATTCTTAATTAAATAATTGCTCATCTTCTTGATCTTCTTGCTTATCTACTGATCTATTTTCACCCACATCTGCCTCTTTTAATCTTCTCTCTTACTAGAGGCAAGATCACTTTTTAGGCAAATCTACTTCTCATTCAAAACGGGAAACTGGGGCCTGGTGGTTAAGAATTCGCCTTGCAATGTAAGGAATGACAGTTCAAACCCTGGTCCAGGAAGATCCCACATGTGGTGGAGTAGCTAAGACCATGTGCCACAACTACTGAGCCAGTGCTCTAAAGCTCCTAAGCTGCAAATACTGAGCCCACGGACTACAATGACTGAAGCCTGTGCACCTAGAACCCGTGCTCCACAACAAAAGAAGCCACTGCAATAGCAGCCCATGCGCAGCACAGAGAGTAGCTCCCTCTTAGCGCAACCAGAGAAAGCCCATGTGCAGCAACGAGGACCCACCATGGCCAAGAAGTCAGTCTTTAAAAAAAAAACCCCAAAACTGAAGACATATTGGTACATTTACTTCTCACTCTCCTTTCCCCCTCAAAATCACACTGATTTTCAAGGCCATAAAACAACAAAGAGTGGCATCAAATCTTGAAAGAGAAACTACAAATATAAACCAAGGTAGAATTGGACTGACAATAACAATGATCAGAATAAAGCAGCTCACAACATACTACAGGCAAGAAAGGACTCTCCTAAAGTAAATAGCTTTCATCATAAAAAGAAGCTGAACCTATCAACAAAGTGGAAGGAAGGTACCTCAAGACAATAAGGACCATTTATGATAAGCTCATAGCTAACATCATACCTAACAGGGAAAAGCTGAAGTGAAAGCGTCTCCTGCAAAATCAGGAACAGACAAGGATGACTACTCTCATTACTAGTATTCAACATAGTATTAGAAGTCCTAGCCAGAGTAATTAGGCAAGAAAAAGAAGGAAGAAGTAAAACTGTCACTATCTGCAGATGACATGGCATTATATGTAGAAAACCCTAAAGATGTCACCCAAAACCTGTAAGAATAAATGAATTCAGTAAAGGTGCAAGACACAAAAATCAATATATGAGAATCTGCTGCATTTCTGTACACTAATAATGATCTATCAGAATAAGAATTTAAGAAAACAATCCCAGGGGAGTTCCTGGGATTGGCTAGTGGTTAGGATGCCAGGCTTTCACTATCAGGCCCAAGATCAATTTCCTGTCAGGGAAATGAGACCCTGCAGACCGTGTGGCACAGCCAAATAAATAGAGTCTGTGCTCCACAAAAAGAGAAGCCACCTTAACGAGAAGCCCGTTCACTGCAACAGAGAGTAGCCCCCCAACTCATTGCAACTAAAACCTCAGCACAACCAAAAATTTAAAAATGAATCAATATAATTTTTCAGAGTACTTAAAAAATAAAATCACATGAAAAAGAATAAACCACCTAGGAATAAATTTAACCAGGAGGTCAAAGATATATACACTGAAAACTGTAGAACACTGATAAAAGAAACTGTAAGACACAAATAAATGCAAAGATAGTCTGGGCTCGTGGGCTGGAAGAATTAATACTGTTAAAATGTTCATAATAACGAAAGTAATCTTCAAATTCAATGCAATCCCTATCAAAATTCCAATGGCAGTTTTCAAAGAAACAGAACAAAAATCCCACAACTTCTTTGGAGCCACAAAAGAAACACAAATAGCCAAAGCAATCTTGGGAAAGAAGAAAGTTGGAGGCATCATAGGCCAGGATTTCAAAGCCACAGTAATTAAAACAGTATGATACTGGCATAAAACCAGACATACAGTTCAATAGAAAAGAATAAAGACACCAGAAATAAACTTCTACATATATGGTCAATTAATATAAGACAAAGGAACCAAGAATATACAACAAGGAAAGGATAGTCTCTTCAATAAACAGTGTTGGGAAAACTGGACAGCCACATGCAAAAGAATAAAACTAGACTACTATCTTATACACAGAAACCAACTCAAAGTGGATCACTCAAAGACCTGAATGTAAGACCTAGAAGAAAACATAGGCAGTAATAAGCTCCTGGACACTGATTGTGGCAATGATTTTTTTGGATCTCATTCCAAAAGCAAAATTAAACAAGTAGGACTACATTCAAACTAAACAGCTCCTCCACAACGAAGGAAATCAGCAACAAAATGAAAAAGAAACATATTGAAGGAAGAAAATATCCATAAATCATATATCTGATAAGGGTTAATATCCAAACTACATAAAGAACTCACACAACTGAAGAGTAAAAAAACTAAACAATCTAGGGACTTCCCTGGCAGTCCAGTGATTAAGACTCTGTGCTTCCACTGCATGGGATCAGGGAACTAAAATCCTACATGCAACTCCCCAAAATCCAATTAAAAATTGGGCAGAGAATTTGAATAGACATTTTCCCAAAGAAGACATAGAGATGGCCAACAGGTACACGCAAAGGTGCTCAACATCACCAATCCTCAGGGAAATGCAAATCAAAACCACAGTGAGCTATCACTTCACCCTAGTTAGAATGACTATTATCAAAAAGACAAGAGATAACAAGTGCTGGTAAGGATGCAGAGAAAAGGGAACCCTTGTGGACTGTAGTGAGAGTGTAAATTGGTACATACATTATGGAAAACAGTATAGAAGCTTCTTTAAAAGTTAAAAACAGAACTATCACACGATTGAGCAATTTCACTTCTGGGTATTTACATGAAGAAAACAAAAAACACTAATATTTTTCTAATTTAATTTTTTGGCCACATCAAGGCATGCAGGATATTAGTGTCCCAACCAAGACCAAATCTGTGCCCTCTGTAGAAGCATGGAGTCTTAAACTCTGGACCACCATGGAAGTCACCCAAAACACAAATTTGAAAATATATATGTGCCCCCATTTCACTGCAACATTATTTATAACTAAGATATAAAAACAACCTAAGTGTCCATCAAGAGATGGAGAAATAAAGCTATAGATAAATGAATAAAATTGTGTGATACCCGCATATACACATGGAATAAATATTAGCCATAAAAAGGAAATCTTGTCACATGTGACAATATGAATGGACCTGAAGGCATTAAGCTAAGTGAAATAAATCAGACAAATACCATATGGTCTCAGTTATATGTGGAATTTAAAAACAAACAAAAACAGAATCAAGCTTATAAATACAGATAGATTTGTGGTGGGCAGAGGTGGTAAGTGGGTGAAAGGGATCAAAAAGTACAAACTTCCAGTTATAAAATAAATCACAGGGAGGTAATGTACAGCATGGTGACTCTTATTAACACTTTATTATATATCTGAAGATTTACTTTCTTAGCAACTTTCAAAGTCCTCCTCTTACACACACAAAATTTTAATGTATGGTGACTGATGTTAACTAGAATTACTGTGGTAATCATTTTGTAATGTATACAAATATTAAATTCCTACGTTGTACAACTGAAACTAAGTCAATCACACCTTAATTGCAAAAAAAGGTAAACAGGCCTTTCTCATAAAGCCCTTTAAAAACCTAATGTCACAGACATAAAAGGCAGAAAGTGAGAGCATGCTGTGGGCTAACTAGAGGGACGATTGAGAGATATGAAGAGCTGTGCCTGCTCCATGGTCACAGCTATTGGCCAAGGGTTCACTTGGTAAGCTGTAACTAGAGGAAAATCCCTAGCTGTAACTGAAGTCACCTAGAGAATTTGTGAGGAGGAACAGTTCCCAACATGAGCCACAGACAGAAGTTGAGCTATATCTCACCTCAACATAAAGGAGCGTATAGGATGATTCGAAACAGACATGAAAGCTCCACGTTACCCACTTCTACTGCCACTCCTTTTACACTCTCCCAACTACAGTTTGCATCTCTGGCCCAAGTGACAACCCTAGATTCACCCTAGAGAAGAGTGAAGATATCAGGAAGAGGCAAACTGCAAGTACACACAGGGCTTCTCTGATGCCACTACTGCACCAGCAGAGGAATGCCAGTGCAAGTATGTATCTCCATGTTTCATCAAGCATGGACTGAGTCACTATAACTACAGTCAGAAGTCTAACTGGAAAAATATTAATTCACGTATTTATTAAACCAATGTTAGTTACGTGTCCTTGAATAACAGCATGGAACAGGTATGTGCTATATAAATAATTTCTAAGAATTCAAAGGAAAAAGACAATCTACAAAGGAATGTAAATAATCAATGAACGGGACCTCTCTGGTGAGAATCTGCCTGCCAATGCAATGGACAGGGGTTTGATTCCTGATCCAAGGAGATCCCACATGCCAGAGGGCAACTAAGTCCATGTGCCACAATTACTGAGCCCACGCTCTATACCCTGTGTGCCCTCGTGCCCTAGAGGCTGTGCTCTTCAACGAGAAGCCACCACAATGAGAAGGCCAAGCACCACAACTAGAGTAGCCCCTGCTCACCACAACCAGACAAAGCCCATGCAGCAAAGAAGACCCAGTGCAGTCATTAATAAATCAATAAACATTTTTTAAGCATCAATGAACCTAAAAAAGATAAAAACCACACAAATTAAAGAAATATACATGAAATCAACAAACGTCATTTTTACCTATTACATTGGTAAAGATGGAAGACAGCCACTATCAGGAACACAGTACAGAATGGGTATTCTATAACATTTAAATTTACATATAAATATCAGAAAGACACATATGGTTTACCCAAGACTTCGTATTATCCAGTATAGTATCCAAATAAATTAAGTTACTATGTCAAGTATGGAAAACTATTTACAAAGAATTTAACACTATTGTTTAATAATCTAATAATAAATAATAATTTAACACAACTCTTGTTTAATAAATCTAATCTGAATAGAATCTAATATTCACTTAACTATTCAAAAAGAATCCAGGTTCATCATATATTCCCTCAAAGTCAAAATTACTAACACATATTACAGTTCTTCTGGAGATGAACAGTAAAGTGAAATAAAAAAATAATTCAACTTGAGAGAAGTCTATTTAAATCAACTTTGACTCTATACTGGATAGCTGTAATGACCAGTATTAAGATATATCAATGAAAACCTGAAATTGCTTTGTATTTATTTCCTGTCTGCATTGTGTAGTTAATGCTCCCTTGTCTGCTTCCTGTGTAACCTCCCCCAACATTCTTTTCACTATACCATAGAAAACTACAGTGTGCAATTCTTCAAGAGACTATAGGTTTACTTCCCTTTCTATCTTTGTTTGTACTTCTGTGGTAACCACCTCAAACTGCTTTAAAAACAGTTGTCAATGAGTATTTGCAAAGGAAGCGTGTTAGTTGCTCAGTCATGTCTGACTCCGCAACCCTATGGATTGTAGCCCACCAGGCTCCTCTGTCCATAGAATTCTCCAGGCAAGAATACTGGATGGGGTTGCCATTTCCTGGATTTTCCTTCCTGATCCAGGGATCAAACCCGGGGCTTCTGCATTGCAGGCAGATTCTTTAACATCTGAGCCACAAGGGAAGCCCAGAGTATTGGCACAGATGTGGAATAACTGAAATCCTCATACACGAACACTGGTGAGAATATAAAATGGTGCAGCCACTGTGAAGAGTTGGGTAGTGCCTCAAAAACTTCTATGACCCTGAATTCTACTCCCAGAAATTTAGAAAACTGATAATCTATGTTCACAAAAACTTACACACAAATGCTCATAGCAGCATTATTTCTAAGAGTCAAGAAGTAGAAACTCAAATGTCCATCAACTGATAGACAGATGAACAAATTTGATATATTCATAGAACAGAATATTCAGACAAAAGAATTAAGTACTGATATATGCTACAACATAGATGGACCTGGTAAACATTATGCTAAGTGAAAGAAGCCAGAAACAAAAGGCTACATATTGCATAATTTCATACATAAAATGTCCAGAATAGGCAAATTCATAAAAACAAAATAAATTTGTGGTTTCCAGGGACTGGAAAAAGGGAAATGGTGAGTGACTGCAAATGGGTACTTTCTTTTAAGGTGATGAAAATGTTCTAGAATTAGATAGTGTTGATGATTGCACAATCTTGTGAATATACTAAGAACCACGGACTGTACTGTCCATTTCTTAAAAGTTGGATCTCATGGTATGAGAATTATATCGCAATTTTTTAGAGCAGTCAATACTTTAATAAAACAGTAAATAAAGTTAGGCCATATGTCTGCAAGGAAGAAGAGGTTCATGACAGAAAACATGGATCCTGTTCTTCCTATCCCACTTAGAAAAACTAAAGATGGGAGGGGATATATTCTGGAACTTCTTGTCTTGATTTCAAAGCTCTTGTGCAAGGTAACAAGAAAAGTCTAATAAGGGCTCATTTGCCTTATGATACCCAGGCTTTTCAAAAATGTGGAGCATCCTTCCTCCCTTCATCTGTTCTCTGTTAGAGTGGCCCTAGAAAATTATGTAAAGTTTGACATTAGCAACCTTTCTAAGGTTGCTAACCTTTGAAAGTTTCTTAAAAATTGGAAACAAGTCTTGTTTCTTTTTATCTTCAGCGTCCACTTCAGCATGCAATGAGTGCTTAAATGACTCCTGTAACACTGTACCTAACTATCCTTGCTCGCCTGCTGCTGCTGCTGCTAAGTTGCTTCAGTCGTATCCGACTCTGTGTGACCCCACAGACGGCAGCCTACCAGGCTCCCCCGTCCCTGGGATTCTCCAGGCAAGAACACTGGAGTGGGTTGCCATTTCCTTCTCCAATGCATGAAAGTGAAAAGTGAAAGTGAAGCCGCCCAGTCGTGTCCGACTCTTAGCGACCCCATGGACTGCAGCCTACCAGGCTCCTCCGTCCATGAGGGGTGCCATTGCCTTCTACACCCTGGTTGCCTAGAGCCCCTCAATACTCTACTTTTCCATACCTACAATCCCAAACCATCTCCCCACTACCTCTACGGATAGCAGTGGGAGAGAAATGGATTTGTAATCAGGTGCTAGGGTTTGAAATGCAACTTACCATTTATTGGATGACTGAGAAAGTCACTAACCTCTCTTACTCTCTTTCATGAAATAGGGATACTAGATATCATATGAGATGATTTCAAGCATTAAACTGAAATTTTATAAATTATAAGCTTACAACTTACAAATTTTATTTTTTATCGATATATTCCAAAATTCTACACTGTATAGTCCAGTACTCTTAACACCACTACAACTACTAATCACTTAGCCAAAAGATTTCTCCTATTACCAGGGAAGCAATCAGATTAAAAGAATTCACGAGTTAGTGATTCTGAAACAATTCTAAAATTATAGAAACATCCTTTAAAACTATACTATAAATCCACTAAATACATAAACACTAAACTGCAGCCACAAAGTCTCACAGGTCCTAATGTTTTAGTGATTTCACTGCTCCTTGCTCCCACAGTGACCCTTGAATCTGAATAACTCATACTATACATGAGATGACTCAATACAACCTTCAAGTTTTATACTAATTTTTAAATTCTTCTAATTCAAATACATTTATAAAATTTTAGAAGGCACCAAATGATATTCTTCTTCAGAAATAATGCTACAGGTGAAAGGGACACAACAGCTCAGAGACCCATCCTGCCCATCTTCTACTCCTCACTATTACTTCCTCTCTCAGTACTGCCCCTGTACATGCCTGATATCTATACCTTCCAACCTCCTCCTTTCTCAGTCAAACCTATTTGCACAAGTTTCTTTTGCACCTAACAGAAGATTCACAAAAATTTAATTTATTTTGGTCCTAGGTCTTCTCTCTGGATCTAATGAAGCAAAAGTGCTGCATAAAACACTAGGTTTGCCTGTTGGCAGGTGATAGGTAAGCAAAGCTGATGCCCTGTAGCTTTAAAATATTGAGAAGTACTAGGTCTAGCACATGTAAGCTTTTAAAATTCAAATATTTAGACCAAATTTTATTGAAATTTCAAAACAAATATTGCAGCTGCATTAAAAAAAATACAAAAGCAACCAGAAATATATACTCAACTCCCTAATTAACAAAAGGTTTTAAATCTCTCATTCAACTTAAATACAAACCTGTATAGGTGGAATATCTGGCAGCGACGGAAGGTTTTCTGGATTGGTAACTGAGGGAATTAATTCTATTGCAGTAACAGATGGGCTGGTGGGACCTCGATTTGCATTCGCCATAGTAGCTGTAGTAGGGCTGGTTGGATTGACTGGGTTGTTATGTACTGACACAACAGGAAAGGGTCCAGCATGCCCTGGGTTTGAATGCTGTTAGGAAAAGAAGATATTATCATTACTTGATCTGCCAGGAGAGCCTAATATGAACAGTATCTTGACAACAATTTTCAGTTAAGTAAGGATATAAAAATTCAGTGTTTGATACCTCTGGCTGGGAGACAAAGAAATGAGCCCTCTCAAACTTACACAGGAAAAATAAAATTCAAACTTAGCCATTTCATTTTCTGTCCATTTTTGTATAATATTTAGGAAAAAAAAATACTTGCAAACAATTGTACCCTGTCAGTCTGGTGATGTGATTTTACTTGAGAACAAAGATATATAAAAATAGATGATCTGGAAGTCCCTAAAGTTTTCAATCATCAGACACAGAGAACCTCTGTTCTGTCTATATTTCACTTTGACACTTTTGTCTTAATAAAAATAATTGTGTATTGTGTAACTAATATGGTAGAAAGAATGACGAATTTACAAATGGAAACATGGTTATCAATTCCTAACTCTTAATTCTGTGTGACTTTAGGCAAAATCACAATCTTGGTAATTTAGAAATGTGGAAAATGACAAATGAAAATGGACACTTGTCTTTTTGAGGGTTTTTATGAGGATCAGTTAAGATAACATATAGAATTTAGAGATGAGCTAACACCTACTCAAACTCTTCCAGAAAATTGCAGGGGAAGGTAAACTGCCAAACTCATTCTATGAGGCCACCATCACCCTAATACCAAAATCAAACAAAGATCCCACAAAAAAAGAAAACTACAGGCCAATATCACTGATGAACATAGTTGCAAAAATCCTTAACAAAATTCTAGCAAACAGA
Organism: Oryx dammah; assembly: GCF_014754425.2. Lineage (NCBI taxonomy): Eukaryota > Metazoa > Chordata > Mammalia > Artiodactyla > Bovidae > Oryx > Oryx dammah. Next base: position 27,595,136 of record NW_024070212.1, on the reverse strand, counting down.
ATCCAACAACATATTAGAAAGATCATGCATCACGACCAAGTGGGCTTTATCCCAGGGATGCAAGGATTCTTCAATATTCGCAATTCAATCAAACTGAAAGATAAAACCATATGATTATCTCAATAGATGCAGAAAAAGGCTTTGACAAAATTCAACATCCATTTATGATAAAAACCCTCCAGAAAGCAAGTATGGAAGGAACATACCTCAATATAATAAAAGCCATATATGATAAACCCACAGCAAACATTATCCTCAATGGTGAAAAACTAAAAGCATTTCTGCTAAAGTCAGGAATAAGACAAGGGTGCCCACTCTCACCACTACTATTCAACATAGTTTTAGAAGTTTTAGCCACAGCAATCAGAAAAGAAAAAGAAATAAAAGGAATCCAGACTGGAAAAGAAGAAGTAAAACTCTCCCTGTATGCAGAGAACATGATCCTCTACATAGAAAACCCTAAGGACACCACCAGAAAATTACTAGAGCTAATCACTGAATATAGTAAAGCTGCAGGATATAAAATTAATACACAGAAATCCCTTGCATTTCTATACACTAACAATGAGAAAACAGAAACAGAAATTAAGGAAATAATTCCATTCACCATTGCGTCAAAAAGAATAAAATACTTAGGAATAAATCTATCTAAAGAAACAAAAGACCTATATAGGGAAAACTATAAAACACTGATGAAAGAAATCAAAGATGACAAAAACAGATGGAGAAATATACCATGTTCATGGATCAGAAGAATCAATATAGTGAAAATGAGTATACTACCCCAAAGCAACCTACAGATTCAGTGCAATCCCTATCAAGCTACCAATGGTATTTTTCACAGAACTAGAACAAATAATTTCACAATTTGTATGGAAACGCAAAAAACCTTGACTAGCCAAAGCCATATTGAGAATGAAGAATGGAACTGGAGGAATCAACCTACCTGACTTCACAGACTATGCTATAAAGCTACAGTCATTAAGACAGTATGGTACTGGCACAAAGAAATATAGATCAATGGAACAAAATAGAAAGCCCAGAGATAAATCCATGCACCTATGGACACATTATCTTTGACAAAGGAGGCAAGAATATACCAAGGAGAAAAGACAATCTCTTTAACAAGTGGTGCTGGGAAAACTGGTCAACTATTTGTAAAAGAATGAAACTAGAAGACTTTCTAACACCATACACAAAAATAAACTCAAATTGGATTAAAGATCTAAACGTAAGACCAGAAACTATAAAACTCCTAGAGGAAAACATAGGCAAAACACTCTCCAACATAAATCACAGCAGGGTCCTCTATGACCCACCTGCCACAGTAATGGAAATAAAAGCAAAAATAAACAAATGGGACCTAATTAAACTTAACAGCTTCTGTACAACAAAGGGAACTATAAGCAAGGTGAAAAGACAGCCTTCAGAATGGGAGAAAATAATAGCAAATGAAGCAACTGGCAAAGGATTCATCTAAAAAATATACAAGCAGCTCATGCAGTTCAATTCCAGAAAATAAATGATCCAATCAAAAAATGGGCCAAAGAACTAAACAGACATTTCTCCAAAGAAGACATACAGATGGCTAACAAACACACGAAAAGATGCTCAGCATCACTCAGTATCAGAGAAATGCAAATTAAAACGACGATGAGGTACCATTTCACGCCAGTCAGGATGGCTGTGATCCAAAAGGATACAAACAATAAATGCTGGAGAGGGTGCAGAGAAAAGGTAACCCTCTTACACTCTTGGTGGGAACGCAAACTAGTACAGCCACTATACAGAACAGTGTGGAGATTCCTTAAAAAACTGGAAATAGAAACTGCCATACGACCCAGCCATCCCACTGCTGGGCATACACACGAGGAAACCAGAATTGAAAGAGACACATGTACCTCAATGTTTATCACAGCACTGTTTACAGTGCTAGGACATGGAAGCAATCTAGATGTCCATCAGGAGACAAATGGATAAGGAAGCCGCGGTACATATACACAGTGGAATATTACTCAGCTATTAAAAAGAATGCATTTGAATCAGTTCTAATGAGGCGGATAAAACTGCAGCCTATTATACAGAGTGAAGTAAGTCAGAAAGAAAAACACCAATACAGTATATTAATGCATATGTATGGAATTTAGAAAGATGCTAATGATGACCCTATATGCAAGACAGCAAAAAGAGACACAGATGTAAAGAACAGACTTTTGGACTCTGTGGGAGAAGGCAAAGGTGGGGTGATTTCAGAGAACAGCATTGAAACACGTATATTATCATATGTGAAACAGATGGCCAGTCCAGGTTTGATGCACGAGACAGGGTACTCAGGGCTGGTGCACTGGGATGACCCTGAGGGATGGGATGGGAAGGGAGGTGGAAGGGTGGTTCAGGATGGGGGACACATGTACACCCATGGCTGATTCATGTCAATGTATGGCAAAAACCACTACAATATTTAAAGTAATTAGTTCCAATTAAAATAAACTTACAAAAAAAGAAAAAAAGCTACAGTTTTTCCAGTAGTCATATATGGATGTGAGAGTTGGACTATAAGGAAAGCTGAGCACCAAAGAATTGATGCTTTTGAACTGTGGTGTTGGAGAAGACTCTTTGAGAATCCCTTGGACTGCAAAGAGATCCAACCAGACAATCCTAAAGGAAATCAGTCCTGAATATTCACTGGAAGGACTGATGTTGAAGCTGAAACTCCAATACTTTGGCCACCTGATGCACAGAACTGACTCACTGGAAAAGACCCTGATGCTGGGAAAGACTGAAGGCAGGAGAAGGAGAAAACAGAGGATGAGCTGGTTGGATGGCATCACCAACTTGATGGACATGAGTTTGAGCAAGTTTCGGGAGCTGGTGATGGACAGGGAAGCCTGGCGTCCATGGGGTTGCAAAGAGTCAAACATGACTGGTTGAACTGAACTGAACTGACATACAAAATAAACAAGCTACAGGGATATACTGCATAGCACAGAGAATATAACTAATATTTTATAACTATAAATGAAATATAATCTTTGAAAGCTGTGAATCACTATGTTGCACACCTGAAACACATACTATTGAAAATCAACTGTATCTCAATTAAAAAAGAAAACAAAACATTTGCAGTAGGTTTCAGATATATTTTCTCAGGATGAAGAAAATGTCTTCTATTTAGTTTACAAGATTACCGTGACTCATTACTTTTATCAGATATCTTTCTGTGTCCATTGAGATGATACTTAATATGGTGATTTAAACTAATAGAGTTGTTTAATGTTCTTGTTGTCTCAAGATAAATTTAATTATATGTGATAAACATACATACATATGTGTTATGTAAAAAAAAAAGATAACAGATTAAAATCTTTGGGAAATAACTTAGTATATACATATAAATCATGTGAAATATTTTAAAACTTAAAATTCTAACAGTCAGTGATTTCTATAGGACCCAAAGTCTAAGGACAAGGTCCTAAGATGGTTGGTCTGATTTTGTAGCTTCTGCACCATTCTAAAGGGTGTACCTGCCTCCTGGTACTATTTGAAGGCTTTCTAAGAACTAACAGGTCATTGTGTATGTGAATACTTTTAAGGAAATTAAAATCTAGATAGTCAACCTTCATATATACTTTTTTTCTGAAGAAAACCCAATTTACCTAAGAATGTATCATGGTCTGTGAGTTTTTTCTCAACTATTTCTTTCAAAACTGCCCTTCTCCAAAAATAAAAAATAACACAGGACACCTCTAACTCATTCCTAATCTAATCCAGCATATCACCCCAGCATAGAACACACACACACAAAAACAACCTTGAAGAGATAAAGAAATATTGTATGATATCCCTTATGTGAAATCTAAAAAGAAATAATACAAATGAACTTATTTATAAAACAGAAACAGATTGACAGACTTAGAAAACAAACTTATGGTTACCATGAGGGAACAATAGGGGCAAGGGATAGTCAGGGAGTTTCGGATTGATATGTACACACTGCTATATTTAAAATGAATAACCAACAAGGTATAGCACAGGGAACTCTGTTCAATGTTACGTGGCAGCTTGATGGGAGAGGAATTTACGGGAGAATGGAGACATGTGTATTTATGGCTGAGTCCCTTTGCTGTCCACCCAAAACTATCATAGCACTGTAAATCGGCTATAATCCAAGAGAAAATACATAAGTTTAAGAAAACAACAACAACAACAACAAAAAACAATCTGCTACAGTATTTGGGACTCCAGTGGATCCACTTAAAAAATAATGCAAGGGTTTTACTTTATAATGTCAGTATTTATAATATGGTAGACAGTAAGCCCTTTGCAATTATTTAAACTTAAATTCAAGGCTGTGGTTTTTCCAGTGGTCATGTATGGATGTGCAAGTTGGACTGTGAAGAAAGCTGAGCACTGAAGAACTGATGCTTTTGAACTGTGGTGTTGAAGAAGACTCTTGAGCATCCCTTGGACTGCAAGGAGATCCAACCAGTCCATTCGAAAGGAGATCAGCCCTAGGTGTTCTGGAAGGAATGATGTTAAAGCTGAAACTCGAGTACTTTGGCCACCTCATGCAAAGAGTTGACTCACTGGAAAAGATTCTGATGCTGGGAGGGATTGGGGCAGGAGGAGAAGGGGACGACGGAGGATGAGATGGCTGGATGGCATCACCGACTTGATGGATATGAGTTTGAGTGAACTCCGGGAGTTGCTGATAGACAGGGAGGCCTGGCGTGCTGCAATTCATGGGGTTGCAAAGAGTCACGGACACGACTGAGCAACTGAACTGAACTGAACCTTAAACTTGTAATGGAAGTTTTAAATGTCAACCTTCAAATGTGAGGTATTACAGTATGTATTTTTCAAAAGTCTTTCCGAGGTAATTGAGCCAAAAAGTTGGAGGACCACTTCTCTAGGATGGTATCTGTGCAACTTTAGTATGCAGGTCCATCTAAATCAGTACAAGTTCACATACTTCTGAGTACTCCCCTCCTGTAAATTCTGATTCAATGGATATGGTTCAGAATGTATTTATGATAAGGTGCCCCAGTAATTCTCATGGCCTTTAAATCATACTTTGAGAAACATCACTATAACAATGGTAAAATGACCTTTTTTTTATATATCACTAGAAATCCTATGTAAAAGTAATCATACCCTCAACAATCTACTACTCAAGCAAAGATTAGAAAACATGCCTCTCTAAACACAAGAGTAGGCATACCCATCCTAAAGTAAACACCACCAAGTAAAGAGAGGAATAAAAAAGTCAAAATGTCACATTAAAAGATCAGAAGAACAATTTCAAGAAACAAGTTTTATTCTTAATTTTACCATTACCTCAGGAACTCTGGGTAAATAACAAGCTCCTTTATTTTTCACTTTTGTAAAATGAACTGGTTGGACTAAATAAGGGATGCTCAACACAAACTATACATTGGGTTTAAAGACATCAAAGCTCTTAAAATTTAATATAAATTTTATCTGGGAAAGGAAGATAGCACTGGTCAAATTCTCAAAGGTATTATTGACCACCCCTCATCCCTTCCTCCCTCCCAAAATTGATTAAGAAAATTGCTGTCTTTTAGTTTTAAAATTGTATGATTCTTACAAATGTAACTCTAGGCATACTTGTCTTTGGAGGTGTGGCTGCATCATGGAATACTGAGGGCCGCTGTGCCTGGGTATCCCTGGTATTCGGGCAGCATTCTGAGCCAATCTCATCTGATGGGCTTGGAAAGCTCCACAGTTCATGTTGCCTCTTTGCATTGCTTGAACACTGATCAATCTTGGAGGCTGCAAAAGGTATATATTGCATTTATGTAATAATATTTATAAATTTATCTTTCAATTATAAAATGTTACAGTAAAAATATATTTTCTCAGGATAGTAAAAAGTGTAGTCATTCTGCTCGTGTCTTGCCCCAATCTCCTTCTCTTAGTCTAAGTGTGTTTCAAAGTCTATCAGCATTAACTTAATCAACCCCGGATTAACAGTTTTGATTTGGATGAGAGAGAAGAGAGCAGGGAAGATACAAGAAAGGAAATGATTTGACCAAAGCCTAAAGAACATATCAGGTATCAGACAGAAACAACATGGTTCTTTGACCCAAAACCACAGGTATAGAATAAAACAGATGTGGGATAGAGGGATAAAAATGTGTATACCTCCATAGTGTATGTGCTCAGTCGCTTAGTGTCAGACTCTGCCAAGAATACTGGAGTGGGATGCAATTGCCTACTTCAGGGGATCTTCCTGACCCAGTGATAGAATTTGTGTTTCCTGCATACCTCCATAGTACTAGTGAGTTAATTGTTCCCATCATAGTATTTAACTCTTTTTGTTCCTCATACATCCCCCACATCCCTGCCATATCCAAAGAAAATGTTTAAACTGACCTTTGAGCTCTGTCCCTTGATCTCTGTCCCCATCAGTAACTTTGAAATGTGTACCTCACCAATATAGGACAGAGTATATATAGACTTGCAGTCTTCCTAGTTTGTATCAGTAATGTGATACAACACTCACCTGCTGTTGTAACATCTGAGGGGCTGCCTGTCTGGAGTGCTGCTGTGTTGCTGTGGTGGTTGTTGGTACGGGGGCAGGCGGCTGCTGCATCCTCATCTGTTGCAACTGCTGATGCTTCTGTGCATACACTTGCTGTTGCATATGTTGAAGTCGAAGCTGTGCTAAGTTAATCTGTCCAGGGGTTTTACTAATGTGGTTTGTCCCTGGAGGAACTTGCCCAACTACAACATTAGGAGTATAACCAGGAGCTGGTTTACTCTCTATTACTAGATTACCTGAAGGATTTAAAAAAATGAGAATAATTCGCATATAATCAACTAACATCTACATCATGGACTAATCGTTATATTTTCCTCTTTCCTCTGACAACTACCACCACTCAAAGCTCCCAATAGCACAACAAGCAAGGGAGCTAGGTTCAAAGATGGTAACGATCAGAAACCTAATATAGTCCAAAGCCAATTAACTGACTTCTGATTACTCAGAATGATATATTATCTGCCCTTATTTACACAAATGTACAGAAAATTAAAGAGCTGAAAGATACACTGGGAGAAGAGGCCCACCTAGTCAGGCTAAATAAATTCTCTCCCAAGGAGATTCAGGGATATCTGAGATTACTAATACCGATTCCATCTGCCTTTGAACTGTCAAAATGTGCAGGGCAGAGTACTACACTGTCTTCTATGGACATGTTGAATGTTTTAAACTATTACTATTTGTATCCTTGGCAATGACAAATTCTCCTTCCTTTTTCCAAAGTCAAGTATTTTCTAGGAATAGAAGGCATATTTTAGGATGGTTTGATCTAAACTAGGGTTGGCAAACCTTTTTCCTGTAATAAGCCAGATTTTTAGGCTTTGCAGGCCATATAAGATCTGGCATATACTTTTGGTTTTAACAACTCTTTAAAACATAAAAGCCAAACTTAGCTACCACACCACACAAAAACAGTTTGCTGATGCCTGATCTAAAGGTATAGCCAAACCTGAAATATAGACAAAGATTATTATTATTTTTACAAAAAGCCATTCATCTCTGCTTTTATACCTTCCAATGGTGACCACTTGACTATTCTGAAAATAAGTTTTATCAATCTGTAGACAGCTCTAATTGTTGATTGGGGAAGGTAGGGAGGGCAATGTTTTATTGTAAACTGAGCTGTTTGTACGTTCATCTATAATTTTCACCTATAGTCCTTAGGTCCACACTGTGGAGTAACAAAAGCAAAGTCCATTTGGCTTCCATGTCAAAAGAGCTACTTTTATCTTTCAACCATGCCTCAGAACATGGGATCTGGACACATTAGCATGCTGAAGGGCTTCCTCAAGTGGACAATTTTGTACAATTAATATATAAGCTACTAAGCATGTAAGAAATTATTTAGAGAAAAAACTCATTTGCTAAGTTTTTGACATGTAACAGTCAATAGCAATTTTAAAACATGTGGGGAGGAAAGTTAGAAATAATCCCTACTGTTGAAAACTATAAAGAGGAGACTCTCAACATTCTTAAAGATGTAATGAACAAAGCTGAAGTGAGTTTCCAATGAAGAACTTATCTTTCAAAAGTTTACATGCTAGAATGACACTTAAAATCTTGAAGTACCTAAAATTTGTTTTAGCTGCTTTCTCCTAATTCTGTGTTCCAAGTTACAGCCATACAACTAATTATTTCTTACCTAAATTGACTACATTCTTTGCCCAAAAGGTAGGATCACAATGGAAACGTATAGCTCCATTAGCAGCAGGGACAGGATCACACCGTGCTTTCAAAATATGGCGCAACTGAAAAGTAATCTTAAAGGGAAAAAAATCACATTAGTCTTAAAATTAAATACCACTTGAGAAAACAAACCAGATAAAGACATAATAAAACCTCACGCAGCCCCCGAGTGTCCATCTCAGATGAGACAGGATCAGTGTTTAGAAAAACTATATTAACAATCAAATGCACATGCTTGAATTTCTGCCATTTCTGGTGATAAACTACATTATACAAGTACATATTTCCAAAACCTATGACTGACTCAAACCTTAGTGTAAGATTTCATTTATATGAAATTCTAGAAAATGACAAAAATCAGACTAGTGGCTGTAAAATGCTAGGGGTAGAGAAAAACAAAAAAACATTTGCAGGTAATGGAAACTTCCTATATTTTGATGTGATGATTACTTCTACTGAAATTCAAAATGTAAATTTACATAGGTATAAGCAGCATCTTAATAAGGTCAATTTGAAGAGAAAGAAGGTGTGATGGGTCTCACCAGTCGCTTGCTGTACAGCAATGCCGTGCTGCTCCCACTTGCGATCGCCCAGTTTGTAAAGTTCATAACGTGTTTCACCTGCCGGGAAAGGCCTGTGATGTCATTCTGTTGCTGTAGTAACTTCATCTGTCTTTCTTTTGTAACATTCTGAAACAGAACAAGAGGTTTACTGAGGAATTACTATACATATCGGTTCAATTTCTATTGCAAATGAACATAATACTTATATTTATCTTTAAATATGGGATAACTTAAGCTCCTCGTTATTTAATGAGTCTATGATGAAGGACAAAGTTACTAACAAAAGAGGGACTAAAATTTAGTTCTTAGTTCTCTGGGCTAAAATAGACACTGTACATACAGAAACTAATGTTAATTATGTCTTCCTTTTCCTTCAGAAGATGAAAAGTCTTTGTTAAAAATAGTGTCCTTCTATTAGGCTAATCTAATATATAGAGCTTATAACATATGAGCTGACCTTTAGAAATAATTTTATTATCTTAACTCAATACACTTCTCAGGCCAAAGAAAATTTTGTGTTACCAGTGCCATCTACTGGTATGGCAATGAGGCTGAAAAAACCTATTCTTTTAAATATTAAGACAAAAGGAGAAAGATGAATTGCAGAGTGGAAGCAAAGACCAATTTGAGGAAAATGCTGCAGAGGAAAAATAAACTGCTTTCTGGGGATGAAACTTCCCAGAAGGAATAGAAGATGCTCTATGTCCTTTGACTTTCAGCATGCTAAACAACTTGCCTCTTCAGTCTTAACCACTTTCTTACAAGTGATTCAACTGAATTTACTGAACAATTTTTCTCCTAAGGAAATAAGTTGCTCACTTTATAATGTAAATTAGTAGATAAAAATATTCAATTGATGGGAGTTTTATTTACAACTTCCCAGAAAATCATTCCTTTTATAAAGTTTAGGAAAACCTCTATTTTACAAAGTTTAGAAACATAGTACACTAGAAAATATCTATTGCTTAAATTATCACCATGTTAGAAATATGTGGCAGATTTATCACTAGGTATTTGTGTACATTTTAGCAATAAAAGGCACTGTAATTCAAAACTTTTAATTCAAAAGTTCTTGAAATGGTTTCAGAACATTACTTTATACCTATAATTAAAATGTATTTACTGTAAGTTAAAAGATATCAAAAATAATTGCCTGCTCCTGCTCTCCCTTTACAAGATCCTTTTTTTAAAAAAAAAATCTATTAAGCTTAAACGCAACTAGGCTGGATATACAACAGTCACAAGAAACCACAAGCTAACAATATGCGTGAGAGTACTTTTAATCTCACAATAGCGGGACAATGGCAACATGTTTTTCAAAAGACAGAAATTCAGAAATAATACTCTGCTGACATATATTTATATGTAATTATGCCTAATATTTCACAATTTTGAATAAAGCAACAGCAAAAGGAAAAAAATCTATAAAATATTTGAGGTTAATAGTAACTAAAAGTTAAACAATCAAATATCCATGTAATTTAAATTATTACTTTTCAATTGTACTTTAAATGTAACCCCATATTACCTAAGCCAATTTAAAACCACAAAATTTTGAGAACAATCAACTATGGTCAGTAGAGTCTCTGATTAAAACAATCTGGATTTCACAAATTGACCGGCTTCTCATCTAGAAATTTACATTCATATATTAACCTCAAAATATGGAACATAAAGACGTAATACAACAAAATTACCAGTAAATTTAAAGTTTATAAATTTCAAAATGAATAGCATTTTTAGGAAAACTATGGAACATTAAAAAATAAAATGAAGCACCCACATGAGTCAGTAAGACTCCCAATATACATTCACATGTAAAAGTTAAGCTGAGGGCCCATCTTGAGGGGAGAAGAGGGAGTGTGGCAGGTCAGCTCTGTCTTCATGTATATCACATTTTAGTCATAATTCTTTCATTTCTAAGAGGCCAACACTATCTCCTAACTGATATAGCTAAAGTATTATTAATTAAATTGGGCTATAAAGTAACTAACTTGAAAAGAGGATTTTCCAATTAAAAAAACACACGAAAAAAATTTTAACTACTTTCATACCCCCCGCAACCAATCTAAAAGAGCTTTCAATAAACATTAAAAACAGCTACAGAGCAAGAGAAGCAGTTTTTGTTTTATTTTGGCTTTGAACCATACCTCTAGCTGCTGTAAGAGAGATTTTCCTTTCTTATTAATCTCATTGATAAGGGTGAAAATGGCCACTTTAATTTCCTGTTCTACTCGTTTGTTAGTCTCATTTACTTCTTTTATCCTGAATAAGAGAAATGCATCATTAGGTTATCGACTTATCCTACGTCTCTGAATTACCAACTGTAACAGAAATTCATCCAACTGGGCACTTAAACGAGTAATTAAATTTTTGTCAAATGTACAACTTACGTTTTGGCAGACCTGACCACTCAATTTGGCCCAAACAAGTTATGTATGTAGACAAAGAATGAATTAAATATTTAGGAATTTTAAATTAAGTTCAGAAAGGACAGTTTATTACACTACATGGCAATCTCCTTTAGCTTCTATGACATGAAAGTGATATACAAACATCTGCCATCAATGATTGCTGGTTAGTATTAAATATGGCACATTGGTTCTATTTAATCATAGTGCTTTTCAAGAACAATGAACAAAGAACCAATGTTGCAACCAATACTATTATCTTTTGAAATGGTAGGAAGCGTAGAAGCATTTAGGTTCACTTATAACTACTTCAAATGTGAATTCATATATACTCATTGCATGGGTTTTTCTCAAAATGTTTTAAGGGAATAAAACACTTTCGTTCCTTTTATAAAAATAGCTGTTAAACGTTTTAGAAATAAATATAAGCTACCGTGAAGTTATGAAAATTTTGGTTGCAAATATGAAATAGCCAATATCTTGCTATTTATAAAATAGGAAGAGAAAAATCCCACAAATATAAATACATAAAATGTTAACAAACAATCATAAGATGGTAACCTTCAACTTTTACACATTCTACTTTTGTACAAACTATAACTAACACTTTCAACCACTAAAACTGCCTTTCATTTATCAGGTACAAATTTGAATAACTTGAATACACTGGGTCAAGAATGTAGTTCTCCCTCCTTTGTACATCAGGCACTGATTTGAAATTTTTACTCAGTGCTGTCCTTATCTTATTAAAGTGAGTAGAGGACAATTTTTTAAAAATGAGAGTGCTAATTACTAGTGCTAAGAAACACATGATTCAAAATGATTCGGAAAGGAAGGGAGGTTCAAGAGGGAGGGAACATACACATACCTATGACTGATTCATGCTGATGCATGGCAGAACCAACACAACATTGTAAAGCAATTATCCTCCAATTAAAAATAAATAAATTTAAAAATTAAAAAAAAAAAAGATTCAGCCAAAGGTTGAAATCATTAAGCATGCTGACAGTAAAGTCAAACACCCCTAGGTTTAAGCATGGATAATATACATTCAATTGTAAAGGAAGAAAAAAAAAAAAAAGAATGTACATTAAAAAATGGAGAAAAGTCATCAAAGAATTTAAAAGAAGTATAATTATAGATTTTAATCTTGAATGCTTTATTTTAAAGCTTTCTGGAGATGAAATTCTTCCTCCCACCATCTGTAATCATGTGACACATAAGCCTCACTTGTCTATACAAACTGAGGAACGTTTCTACAAAATATGCATGACATACATGTATAAAAATACAGGGCCGCAATATGAATTATCTTTCTATCCTTTCTCTGTAAAGGATAACCATCTGTAATTTATGAGAAGGCAGTTATCCTCTCCAATATCATCTACAATGTAACAGCAGTATAAAAAGCATCCTGACATAACCACAAGAACAAACTATGACTAGTATATGTGTATATATATTTATATATTATCTACAATCTCTGAGGAGCCTCTATTTTTCTTTGGTATAATCTTTAGGATGAAAGTTATAACATCTCTTAATGTCTATTATTATCTAATATTCCATATAATCACCATTCATTCATCTTCAATATTTTAAGTATTTACTGGGTCTTTTTAAATCATCAAAAATTAATTTTAATATTCTAGAGAACCTAGAAGTCTTAATTTTGTGAGTCTGAAGAACAAGAACATATGAACCCTTATTCATACCTCTAGGAACACAGGGGTTTTAATTACGCCAGCTCCAAGTGTTTGTCTGCAAGGACTCCCTTTAAGAGTCCTGATCTTCTTAACCTACTCGCTTACGAACTTAGTCCCAACAGCCATTGTGGGGTTTTTGTGTCTGGTTTTATTTGTTTGTGGCCACACTGCATGATCTGAGTCCCCTAACTAGGAATTGAACCCATGGCCCCCGGAGTATAAGTTCAGTTCAGTTCAGTCGCTCAGTATGGAGTTTTAACCATTGGACCACCAGAGAAGTCTCAGTCCCACGTGCTTTATCAATAAATTTAGTTAATTTAGAAATTAACAAAAATAGGATTTCTAAAACTAGTGTTGGTGATTTTAAAGAGCTAAAATTTGAAGGTTTCCTATGTGCCAGAAACTGTGTTCCCATAATAATACAACTAAGATAAATACTGTTTTTAGTGAATTAAATTTTCTTTAATAAATATCATAATCCAAACTCAAATCATTTACTCCTCAAAAAAAAAAAATCTTTTCTATATATGCTTAATATAATATAGAAGGAAAACAAATTTAAACTGGACCCACTTTAATAATCTTTAAAGTGAAATTTTGGTTTTAAGGAACCACACTTACCTATTCTGCACCTGAGTAGCTGCAAAATGAACATAATTCTTCTTCTCAAGAAGCTTAGCCAGTAGATTCTCAATTGCACCTTTCTGGTTTTGAAAAGCTTCTTCCAAAAACTGATACCTTCAAAACAAAAAAAAACAAAAATTACATTTAAAACAGAAAATTTATGACTGTGATTTGGGAACCAACAACTGCTAGATGAGTCAATCTTGAAACCTTACTTAAATGATCAACATTCTAAGAAGGACACACACCCCTTACATCACCAGCAACTTTTAACTATCAATTTTCCTTCACTCTTAACCTGACCCAGTGAATCCACTTTAAAACAAACAAACAAAATTACTCAAAACTGCTCAAGTGTTCTTACATTAGAGTTTTGATTCAGGATTGCATTTTTTAAAAATCCAAATACTGGCATGAGTTGTATACATTTTAAATCAGAAAATATAATCACATTACACAAAATACTTTCAAAGGTGGGAAAACTACCCACAATTTCAAAATCATAAAATCACTGCTACTATTGTAATATATGTGTGTGTTAGTTGCTCAGTCGTGTCCAACTCTTTGCGACTCCATGGACTATAGCCCACCAGGCTCCTCTGTACGTGGAATTCTCCAGGCAAGAATACTGGAGTGGGTTGCCACTTCCTTCTCCAGGGGATCTTCCCGAGCCAGGGATCAAGCCCCTGTCTCCTGCATCACAGGCAGATTCTTTACCATCTGAGCCACCAGGAAAATCATGCAGAAATATAATATAAAAGAGCTGAAGAAGAGAGAAGGGGAAGATCAGCTACAACTCTAAAGACAGTAGCTCAGATGATCAGGGTATAGTGCTAACGGGTATAGCTGAATAAACAAGCTTGAACAATGGTCTCTGACTGTGTCACAATGATCAACATTTTTGGTAATTCGAAAGTTTAACTGGAGCCATAACATCCATGGTATAACCTAAAAACTGAACACCTAGCTAAGGCAGAATCAAAGAGAAGCTCAAGGTACTGAAGAAGTTTTCCTTGTCTATGTGGACACAGATCATTAAAGTAAAAGCAGAAATTGAGATGCAGAGGAAGGCTATGAGCACCTAAATGTTTGTACCTTTAGTAAAGGTCTCCGTTGTGGTAAACACAGGAGGAAAGGCTATGACTTTGTTAACAAAAGGAAAGTTTGCTGAGTGGTGGGGTTTAAGATGTAAAGGAAAAACTGAGGGAATTAGAATGCAAAGTTTAGAACAATAGAGTGAGCGTGGTTACACAAAACAGCTGGCAAATGAGGTTTTTATTTTGTGCATTAAGAATTTTTTACTATAGTGAAATATACATAACGGGCATATCATTTTATGATTTTCAAGGAGAAATATTTTAAAGCAAAAAAAGAACCTATCTACAATGTAAAGTCTAGCACATGATAACTTGTATGATATATTAACTAAACACCACAAAAGCACGTGAATGAGCATTTTAATTTAAAAGGCTTTTAAAAGAGGTTCTGTTACAAAGGTGAGCCAGACTATTCCTTCATTGAAGAAACATTAAAGGAACAACATTTGATTCATTTCCTATCCCATTTATTTCTCAAAGGCCAAAATGAAATTTTACTTTGTTTAATCTGTATGGATAAAGTAGGAATATGAGATTTCCATGCTAACCCTTTCGACTTAAGCTTTACATTGTAAAGAAAGATCTTTTGACCCACAGTTTAAATATGTCAGCAAATAAGAAGGCATTGGGCAGAAAGGTCAACTAGTACCATAACTCACAAAATTTTAATGCATGAAATTTAAATCTGTAAAATTTTATTTCTTTTCTCAACTCAAAATAATGTTTCAGAATCCTACTTCTAGAAATGTCTTACTGCATTCATATGAACAAGCAGGAAGCAAATACACCATGATACAACTAGGAGAAAGTATATTCCCTTTCATGCCTTCATATAGGTGTTGACATCTACACTGGATGTTAAAGGGTGAGTAAGACCTTTCTAGGTAAACGAACCTGGGAGAAAGGTAAGAGCTTTCACTGGGGTAAACAATCTGAATGTACAAAAGTACACAGTTCTGAAGCCATCTGTCAATTTCAGGGCTAAGGAAAAGACAAAGCTAGAGAAACAGGGAGGTACCAGGTGTGAAACAGAACTGTACATTTTGCTGAAGGTGGACTCAGATAATAAATAATAGTTAACCATCAAGAGATAGGTAAAACACTGATAATCGGATGTGCTTCCATTCACTTGAATGAATGTCTACTGTATTACTAGAAGAAAAATACTAACTTGAGCTTGAAAAACAAATGAACAATATAGTAGTTTTGGCTACAAGCTCCTTCTGATTCTCTTACCTAACAGAATAAACTAAAACTGAATTTTCTTTTTGAACTAATCAATGTAATAGGTGAAATACTTCAGAAATGAGGGGGAAGAACTAATAAATGGATTAAACATAATTTTGTTAATATGTAATATGCAGTTTCTTAGATTTTAATCTTGCATATGAAGCAGTGATTCTTAACATGGAATTCTTCACCACAGTGAGTTATTTTGTGTATTTCTAAATGTCTATATAAAAATTACACACACCCACAATTTAGTAATGATGGGCTTATAAGTTAAGACTTTTTCTCCTTTTGGCTAGAATTATAGAAACTCAGTATAACATGTATACTACCAATTATCATGTTTTGAACAGAATCATTATGCTTATATATATATAAATTTATTGAGAAATAAACTATTATTTAAAGCTGTTTGCTAAGTTTTTGAAAAGAGGGCTCTCGTAAGTATGGGAAGTGAATAAAAGGATTTTTCCAAAGGCTGAGAATCACTTAGCTAAAACGGCAAACTGTAACTTCTGAATGCACATTTAAAGTCTTATCAGACCCTGAGTTGTAAAAGGATGCCACTCTATTTGCCAAGTAATTATTCTTGGCCAAGTAATTATTCTTAGTAACTGTCAGAGAATGTTTAACAGTTGATAAGATTTTACTCTGGCACTTCTAGGGAAATATATCATCTTAGTTTGTATGCAAACTGAATGTCTAGGTAAACATCCTTGAAAGCTGATATGTAGTAATTCTGACTCAGTGTCTTCCTTAAATCAGTTATCCATAAAATTTCATAAATACGAATTACATAAATTTTCAAGCACAGGTTAAAGCACAGATTCAATCGCACAGAACCAATCATCCACTTGCAAAAAGTATCAATTTATAGCTAATTTTTTCAGTATACCCACCTATTCTATCCTCAAGTTACCCTGAAAAATACTCCAACATAATTTATCTAAGCATTTATCAATCTAGAAATAACAATTAGCCCATTTTGAGAACTTACAATGTTTTCAAGCACTTTGCTAAGTATCTTACATGGATTCTCATTAAATCTTTAGAAAGACTTAATAACTAAGTAATATTACAGTCGTCACAGTAACAGATGATTTGGACAATTTTCTATGTCTCAGGTCTTCTTCAGAAAAATATGTAATAATCGTATCTTACAGGATTAGTCCAAGAATTAAATTGATCAAAAAAATATAAAACACTTAAATAAACATACTGTTTTGCTTATTAAAGCAGAGTAAAGGCGTAAAGCTGGTTATCACTGATATTTTTAGCAATATTTTAGAACGATTTCCATTGTTTAAAATAAAAAACCTCAATCCAACAACAACAACAAAAGACCAAGAGTGTACATAAAGACTGCATAATAGTGCTTGCGAGAATTTTAAACTGAGGTTATGTTCCCTACTCAAGGCAATATGTGAAAGGGAGATGGTAATGCCATAAGGATTCAGCAACAGCTCTATGAAGACCTACAAGACCTTCTAGAACTAAAACCCAAAAAAGATGTCCTTTTCATTATAAGGGACTGGAATGCAATAGTAGAAAGTCAAGAGATACCTGGAGTAACAGGCAAATTTGGTCTTGGAGTACAGAATGAAGCAGGGCAAATAGAGTTCTGCCAAGAGAACTCATTGGTCATAGCAAACACCCTCTTCCAACAACACAAGAGAAGACTCTACACATGGACATCACCAGATGGTTGACAGTGAAATCAGACTGATTATATTCTTTGCAGCCAAAGATGGAGCAGCTCTATACAGTCAGCAAAAACAAGACCCAGAGCAGACTGTGGCTCAGATCATGAACTCCTTATTGCCAAATTCAGACTGAAATTGAAGAACGTGGAGAAAACCACTAGACCATTCAGGTATGACCTAAATCAAATCCCTTATGTCTATACAGTGGAAGTGAGAAATAATTAAGGGATTAGATCTGATAGACAGAGTGCCTGATGAACTATGGAATGAGGTTCGTGACATTGTACAGAAGACAGAGATCAAGGCCATCCCCAAGAAAAAGAAATGCAAAAAAGCAAAATGGCTGTCTGGGGAGGCCTTACAAATAGCTGTGAAAAGAAGAGAAGTGAAAAGCAAAGGAGAAAATGAAAGATATACCCATTTGAGTGCAGAGTTCCAAAGAATAGCAAGGAGATAAGAAAGCCTTCCTCAGCTATCAATGCAAAGAAATAAGAGGAAAACAACAGAATGGGAAAGACTAGAGATCTCTTCAAGAAAATGAGAGATACCAAGGGAACATTTCATGCAAAGATGGGCTCGATAAAGGACAGAAATGGTATGGACCTAACAGAAGCAGAAGATATTAAGAAGAAGTGGCAAGAATACACAGAAGGACTGTACAAAAAAGATCTTCACAACCCAGATAATCATGATGGTGTGATCACTAATCTAGAGCCAGACATCCTGGAATGTGAAGTCAAGTAGGCCTTAGGAAAGCATCACTATGAACAAAGCTAGTGGAGGTGATGGAATTCCAGTTGAGCTATTTCAAATCCTGAAAGATGACGCTGTGAAAGTGCTGCACTCAATATGCCAGCAAATTTGGAAAACTCAGCAGTGGCCACAGGACTGGAAAAGGTCAGTTTTCATTCCAATCCCAAAGAAAGGCAATGCCAAAGAATGCTCAAACTACCGCACAATTGCACTCCTCTCACACGCTAGTAAAGTAATGCTCAAAATTCTGCAAGCCAGGCTTCAGCAATACGTGAACCGTGAACTTCCAGATGTTTTAAGTTGGTTTTAGAAAAGGCAGAGGAACCAGAGATCAAATTGCCAACATTCACTGGATCATCGAAAAAGGAAGAGAGTTCCAGAAAAACATCTATTTCTGCTTTACTGACTATGCCAAAGCCCTTAACTGTGTGGGTCACAATAAACTGTGGAAAATTCTGAAAGAGATGGGCATACCAGACCACCTGAACTGCCTCTTGAGAAACCTGTATGCAGGTCAGGAAGCAACAGTTAGAACTGGACATGGAACAACAGACTGGTTCCAAATAGGAAAAGGAGTACGGGAAGGCTGTACATTGTCACCCTGCTTATTTAACTTATATGCAGAGTACATCATGAGAAACACTGGGCTGGAAGAAGCACAAGCTGGAATCAAGATTGCCGGGAGAAATATCAATAACCTCAGATATGCAGATGACACCACCCTTATGGCAGAAAGTGAAGAACTAAAGAGCCTCTTGATGAAAGTGAAAGAGGAGAGTGAAAAAGTTGGCTTAAAGCTCAACATTCAGAAAACGAAGATCATGGCATCCAGTCCCACCACTTCATGGCACATAGATGGGGAAACAGTGGACACAGTGGATGACTTTTTATTTTTCTGGGCTCCAAAATCACTGCAGATGGTGACTGCAGCCATGAAATTAAAAGACACTTGCTCCTTGGAAGGAAAGTTATGACGAACCTAGAGAGCATATTAAAGAGCACAGACATTACTTTGCCAACAAATGTCCATCTAGTCAAGGCTATGGTTTTTCCAGTGGTCATGTATGGATGTGAGAGTTGGACTATAAAGAAGGCTGAGCGCTAAAGAATTGATGCTTTTGAACTGTGGTGCTGGAGAAGACTCTTGAGAGTCCCTTGGACTACAAGGAGATCCAACCAGTCTATCCTAAAGGAGGTGTGTTCCCCCCATCAATGAACACAGTCCTGGGTGTTCACTGGATGGTCTGATGTTGAAGCTGAAACTCTAGTACTCTGGCCACCTGATGATGCGAAGTTGACTCACTGGAAAAGACCCTGATGCTGGGAAAGACTAAGGGCAGGAGGAGAAGGGGACGACAGAGGATGAGATGGTTGGATGGCATCACCGACTCAATGGAGGGTCTGGGTGGATTCCAGGAGTTGGTGATGGACAGGGAGGCCTGGCGTGCGGTTCATGGGGTCGCAAAGATTCAGACACGACTGAGCGACTGAACTGAACTGAACTGAACAGCTGCAGAGAGCACGTACTCTGAGCACACATGATGAGAACCAAAAGGAGAGAAATCTCAAGAAAGCTTGGGAAAGACATTAGGATTCTCACATAAATAGAAACGGGAACAGAAGATAAACTAACTTTAACTCACAAAAGGAACACAATAACATCAACTGATGTTTCAGTTACTTAAGACTTCATTAGTAGAACAAGCTGTTACTTTACATTGCTACCTTTCTTCAAAGTTCCTAATCTTTTCTTCTGTAACATCTAACCTTGGGAGGGGGGTTCATGTTTGGGAACGCATGTACACCCGTGGTGGATTCATGTCAATGTATGGCAAAATCAATACAGAATTGTAAAGTAAAACAAAAAATAAATAAATAAAAATAAAATAGAATAAAATAAAAAACATCTAACCTGCTCTTAATTCCATCTGAAATCAAACAGAAAAAAACTAGAGGAGAGATCAATAAAGGAACAGTGAGTTTTAGGACAACTGTAATAAAATTAATACATGTATGACTGGCATCCCCAAATGAAGAGGGGAGGGAGAGGGAAGAGGCAATAAGTATTGGAAGAAATTGTAACAGTGCAATAAAATTTCCCGAATTTGACAAAAACTATAAAATCTATATAGATCTAAGCAGCTCAACACCCTCCAAGCACAAGAAACATTTAAAAAATTACACAAAGATATACTGTGTTCAAACTGCTTAAAGTTGATAATAAAGAAAAATTTTAAGTACCGAGAGGGAAAAAGATATATTATATACAGAAGAATAAAGACAGAACAGTATCTAATGAAATAATCATATGGTTTTTATCTTTTAATTTGTTAATATGGTGTATCATACTATTGATTTGCAAATACTGAAGAATCCTTGCTTCCTAGCATAAAGCCCACTTGATCATAATGTATGATCTTTCTAATATGTTGGATTCTTTTCGCTAGAATTTTGTTGAGGATTTTTGCATTTATATTCATCAGTGATACTGGACTGTTGTTTTCTTTTTTTGTGGCATCTTTGTGGTTTTGGTGTCAGGGTGATCCTGGCCTTGTAGAATGAGTTTGGGAGTTTTCCTTCCTCTGCACTTTTCTGGAAGAGTCTGAGTAGGATAGGTGTTAGCTCTTCTCTGAATTTTTGGAAGAATTCCACCTGTGAAGCTATCTAGTTCTGGGGTTTTGTTTGTTGGAAGATTTTTTTATTATAGTTTTGCATGTGTAAAGAATGAAACTAGAACAGTTTCTAATACCATACATAAAAATAAACTTCAAACGGATTAAAGACCTAAATGTAAGACCAGAAACTATAAAACTTTTAGAGGAAAACAAAGGCAGAACATTCTCAGACATAAACCACAGCAAGATCCTCTATGACCCACCTCCCAGAGTAGTGGAAATAAAAACAAAAATAAACAAACGGGACCTGATTAAACTTAAAAGCTTTTGCAAAATGAAGGAAACTATAAGCAAACTGAAAAGACAGCCCTCAAATTGGGAGAAAATAATAGCAAATGAATTAACTGACATAAGAATTGATCTCCAAAATATACAAGCAGTTCATGCAGCTCAATACCAGAAAAATAAACAACCCAATCAAAAAGTGGGCAAAAGACCTAGACAGACATTTCTCCAAAGAGGACATACAGATGGCTAATAAACACATGAGAAGATGCCCAACTTCACTATTAGAGAAATGCAAATCAAAACCACAAGGTATCATCTCACACCAGTCAGAATGGCCATCATCAAAAAGTCTACAAACAAGAAATGCTGGAGAGGGTGTGGAGAAAAGGTGACCCTCTTACACTGCTGGTGGGAATGAAAACTGGTACAGTCACTATGGAGAACAGTGTGGAGATTCCTTAAAAAACTGGGAAAAGAACTGTCGTGGGACCCAGCAACCCCATTGCTGGGCATACACCACCCCTCCCCCAAGGAAACCAGAACTGGAAAAGACACATGTACCCCAATGTTCACTGCAGCACTATTTATAATAGGGAGGACATGAAAGCACCTAGATGTCCATCAGCAGATGAATGTATAAGTACTTATACACAATGGAATATTATATTCCACTAAAAAGGACTGCATTTGAGTCAGTTTCAAGGAGGTGGATGAACCTGGAGCCTATTAAACAGAGTGAAGTAAGTCAGAAAGAGAAAGATAAATACTGTATATCAACATATACATGGAATTTAGAAAGACAGTACCAACGATCTTACATGCAGTGCAGCAAAGGTGACAAATGTAAAGAGCAGACTTTTGGACTCAACGGGGGACGGGGGACGGTGTACGTGGCATGATTTGAGAGAATAGCACTGAAACATATACATTACCATATTTAAAATAGATGGCCAGTGCAAGTTCAATGAATGAAGCAGGGCACCCAAAGCGGGTACTCTGGGACAACCAGAGCGATAGGGTAGCGGGGGAAGTGGGTTCAGGACGGGGGGAACACACGTATACCTGTAGCCAATTCATGCTGATATATGACAAAACCATCACAATACTGTAATGAAATACAATTTAAATAAATTAATTTTTTAAAAAAGGACAACAGACTTCTCACTGGAAACAATTCAAGCCATAACAGAGTAGAGCTGTATCTTTAAAGTACTGAAAGAAAACTGTCAAATTAGAATTAGAGATAGAGCAGAAACAGCTTTCAAATATGAAAGTGAAACTTTTGGGAATGACAAAAATACATTCACTATTCTGATTGTGATGATGGTTTCACAAGTGTGTTAACTTTGCCACCAATAGTCACTTGCTCCTTTACTACCTCTACAGGACTAAAGGAAAGTTACTATAATGCTGTGGAAGAGAGATGAATCCTTAGAAGTAGTAGTCACAAAGTACACCATACGAATTTTTAGACCAAGTACACATCATCTGATGGTCTGAAACAATTTCATTCTGGATATTTAATAGCCTCAACCTGGTAGGGCTTCAGTGAACTGGCTGGCGAAAGGAAACTCAAACCTTTACTGAAGAAAGCATCATAATTCTAGACAAAGTATTTGCATAAGTAATTCTAAAGGAAAATGAGAAGTTCATAGTTCTAAAACAGATATATATATATATAAATGGCACATTTGAGTTAAGCAAGCCCATTCACTACAAGGCTGTGACAGATGATGCTGTAAAGTGCTGCACATAACATGTTAGTACATTTGGAAAGCTCAGCAGTGGCCACAGGACTGGAAACGGTCAGTTTTCATTCCGCCTTCCAAAGAAGGGCAATGCCAAAGAACGCTCAAACTACCATACAACTGCGCTCATTTTACACACTAGTAAGGTTATGCCAAAGATCCTTAAACCTAGGCTTCAGCAGTATGTGAACTGAGAACTTCCAAGTTGTACAAGCTGGCTTTCAAAGAGGCAGATGAACCAGAGATCAAATTGCCAATATCTGTTGGATCAGAGAAAACAAGGGAATTCCAGAAAACCGTCTACTTCTGTTTCACTGACTGTGTGAAAGAAAGCCTTTGACTGTGTGGATCACAGCAACTGTGAAAAATTCTTAAAGACGTGAGAATATCAGACCATCTTACCTGTCTCCTGAGAAACCTATATGAGGGGTCAAAAAGCAACCGTTAGAACCTTACATGGAACAACTGACTGATTCAAAACTGGGAAAGGAGTACGACAAGACTGTATATTGTCACCGTGTTTATTTAACTTACATGCAGAGTACATCATGCATTTGCCAGGCTGGATGAAGCTCAAGCTTCAGTCAAGATTGCTGGGAGAAATATCAACAATCTCACACACAGAGAAGGTAACATTCTAATGCTGGAAAGTGAAGAGGAACTAAAGAGCCTCTTGATGAGGGTGAAAAGAGGAGAATGAAAAAGCTGGCTTAAAACTCAAACTCAACTTCAAAAACCTGAGATCATGGCATCCAGTCCTATCACTTCATGGCAAATAGAAGGGGAAAAAGTGGAAGTAGTGATAAATCTTATTTTCTTGGACTCCAAAATAATAATTATTTTTTATACTAGCCAAAATTAGAAACAACCCAAATTACTATCAATAAAAGAATGAATCAACTATAGCCGAGAGGTTTCCAAACTTCCTTGGGTGATGATGCCATTTAGCATCTCAGCAGCTTTTCTTTCTTTTTCCACAGAACTAAAGTACCTAATATTTCCATTTATCAAGTAGCTAAGTAAAAGACAAGAATTCAGATTTTATTTCATTTATATTTTAGTCATTCTCTAAACTGCACTTTTAGATACTTTTCTGTGTATGTCTATACACAAACTCATATGCATATAATAAAATCACAAGATATACATATGAAATCACAGGATATGTATATATTAATACATATATTATATCTAAGTCATAATGACTTATACATGTCATTAATAAACTTCAAAGTATCCAATCAGTGAATTCTTCTATTTGCCAGGAGCATTCAAAGGCTGGAAATACAACAGTAAACAAGACAAAACAGGGTCCTCTTCTTCCTTTCCTTACATTCTAATTAATGATACAATTTAAATAGTGATGTGACAAAGAGGATATGGACGGTTAAAAACTACAGACTGGATATACAGAAAAGATTCTTTTAGGGTGACACTTATGCTAAGATCTCAAAGGTAAGAACCAGCCATACAGAGATCAGAGATCAACTATAAATGGTGACAGGAAGGCTCACACTGCTGCAAAGGAAAAGTGATCAACCATTTTCAACCAATACAGATTTCACTTTTCAGAATTTTAGCAACATTCATCTCAACCAATCTGTCCCTTTCCCAAATGGTAACTGATGACTCTGAAGAATGTTTCTTTCTCAAATCTTCTGAAATTCCTGTATTTCACGCTAACTCTCAGCCATGCCCACTTCTTCTTCTAGTCATAGCAAACATTCTGCAAGGTAACTGATTCACTGAGCCTATGAGTTCCTCAGATAGTTGGATAGATTCACAAACTACGATACAAAAATTAACAAGGCTTTTTCAGCAAAACCAAAATGAATGAACTATTTTTGGAGATTATCATGAACTACTACTGAACCATTACTCAATCTCGAGCCTCGTAAAGATGGTGAGTCTCCCAAAACATCAATGACCATCTCTGTTTTTGTATTATTATATGCATAATCATCACCTAGCCTGGTACTTGGTACATGGTGAGTACTCAAATACCTACTGAACAAATGAGCTGAATGAACACTGAACTTCAGTAAACAAGCTGCTTTTTCTGACAATAAATGAATTTCAGGAAAACAATTTGTCTGGATAGGAAAATCTGATTTGTTGCCATACACCTTCCTGAGAAGACTGACAGTAGATATTAATTTGTATGTCATTTCTACCAGCTATCTGGATCACAAATTTTTGTACAAATCATTCAATTGTAGATATTCTACAATCCATACATATAGACATATGGATTACTTGAGGTGGAGGATGTCAGGGTGAAACAGAGGAATGGGCAGGAATCTAGATTTAGGACAGAAGATCTTATTCTAAATAGGAAATAGGCGAAAGGAAACATGAAAGTATGGTTCAAGACCCCCCCACTTCAAGACGAGGGGCCCCCAAGCTTATGTTTCAGATCTTTTTGCCTGGTACAGAATATTTTTGCTAAAGATGGTTTGGCTATTTTTCTCAATATAAAACGTTTGTAAACAATTAAGCCCCAAAAGAACATGGATAAGACCACACATTTACACAAACTAGGCCACCAAGCAATCGCCAGATCAGTGACTTGTGAAGTCCTACAAAGCACAGACAAACACCATAACTAGAAAAGTGAAAGTGCAGTCACTGAGTTGTGTCCAACCCTTTGCGGCCCCATGGACCGTAGCCTACCAAGGCTCCCCTGTCCATAGGATTTTCCAGGCAAGAGTACTGGAGTGAGTTGCCATTTCCTTCTCCAGAGGGGATCTGTCTGACCCAGGGAATGAACGTGGGTCTCCCACACTGCAGGCAAACACTTTACATCTGAGCCACCAGGGAATCCCATGAAGTCCTACAAAGTGCAGACAAATACAGCAACTAGAAGGGGGCAACAACTGAGGGAGACAAGAACCCAGGATCAGACACACATCACCCAGTGTGTCCTACTGCATTTGCCCTGTTACAACACAGTGAGGCAGGTTTGCAGTGATCTCACACCACCTTTTCTTCTTTAACTCCATGACACTAATCACTGCTACAGCAGGACAGGACACTGGCTCTGGGAACTAAACAAAGAAGCCACCAGTGATGGTCTCTCTGGAAGTCAAGGAGGAAAACGGCCAGAAATGTTAAAGGTTAAGGATCTTGTCCTTGCTTCATATATCCATCCCTGGGCAGCTCAAGATGGGTACAGAGGCATTGTTCCTAACACCTATCCTTATCCACTCATATTTTTTTTACAAAAACACATACATACCTATATACTGCCTGCTGTGCACAGTAGGCCTAGCCCAATCAAGCAAAGGATGGATCTGGTATGTAAAGCGAGTCCCATGCCCTGGGATTAGAGGTTTGTAACAGGAAACCTTTATCCCACACAGAGATGGACCTTCGTCTAATCTTGGCTTCCCCTCTCTGCACCTTTTACCTCACCAAAACCTCTCCTAACCTCTCTGCACCACCTTTTTTGATTCAGACTAATTTCCAACCTTTTAGTAGAAGGCAACCAAGTCATGGGGCCAACCCAGTTAAAACCTAGCCTTCCATGAAACACTGAAGATGAATGGGTTTTAATTAAGAGGACACCATAAGAAAAGCCAGCTCTAACATGCAAATATAAGGTAGTTCAATAGGCTATATTATAGATCTCAAATAGTTTTTCTTTCTGGTGATACAGCAACAAAAAGTATTCCAACTGTGCAGACCCAGAGCTCCTGCTAACTTATGCTTGAGATTGCTCATGTACCTGAGAACACAGTGCAGGAATAAGGGCCTCTGATTAAAATTCACAAAAATACAAAACCAGAATATTTATATTATGAAAAGAAAGTGTAAAATACACAAGGTAAGTCATTTGCACACAGCTAGTGTGGTTGGCATCCTAGAGAAAGTGGGACCCAAGGAACAGTCACCCAAGGGAACAAATAAATAAAACTGTCTTGGCCCCGAAAGCAGTGTGAGTGAGCTTAGAAGCAGCAGGTCTGCAGCTGTTCCCTCAACCACCGCTGTCGCCTATCTTCACAACCCACTGCTTGGCACAGTTCTCAGCACCCTTCCAAACATGAGATTATAAGCAGACAAGATGTGGAAGACCCTGCCTTCCCTTGATACCCCCTTGCAAAGAATGTAGTAGCTTGTGGTTTGTGTCCATCAATCTGGTCTCATGCTTAATCTCTACATTCTGGCATGGAAATTTTATTTCATACCCTTCTTTAAGAGTAAAACAACTCTCTCCAGGCTACTTTCGAAAACTGGAGATTCTGGAAGTGGAGGCTCAGACAAAGCATGCAGGGAGGGTTATCCCCGAAGCCCTCAAGTGCATCTGGATGGAGCATAACTGGAGTTCCTTTGCTTCATCCCTTCCCCCAACCAAGAGGGAAGTGGGATGATGCTATGGATCCTGGTCTCAGATACATGTCTTACCCACTGTATTCCTGGTTTCCTTACTTTGCCAACTGATGCCTGGTTCTCAAAATTTGCAAAACATCCATCCTTGCTTTTTCTTTAACAGCCTAATTCCAAGAAAAGCTATTTCTTTAGGAAAACATTTTTGAGAAATTTAACTTATACAGTTCCAGTCAAGGGACCATCACTGTATACTCTTTTGTTCAGTTCAATTTAGTTCAGTCGCTCAGTTGTGTCCGACTCTTTGCGACCCCATGAATCGCAGCACGCCAGGCCTCCCTGTCCATCACCATCTCCCAGAGTTCACTCAGACTCACATCCATCGAGTCGGTGATGCCATCCAGCCATCTCATTCTCTGTCGTCCCCTTTACCTCCTGCCCCCAATCCCTCCCAGCATCAGAGTCTTTACCAATGAGTCAACTCTTTGCATGAGGTGGCCAAAGTACTGGAGTTTCAGCTTTAGCATCATTCCTTCCAAACACCCTCTTTAACAAAAAAGAGTACATCATGAGCAACGCTGGACTGGAAGAAACACAAGCTGGAATCAAGATTGCCGGAAGAAATATCAATAACCTCAGATATGCAGATGACACCACCCTTATGGCAGAAAGTGAAGAGGAACTAAAAAGCCTCTTGATGAGAGTAAAAGAGGAGAGTGAAAAAGTTGGCTTAAAGCTCAACATTCAGAAAATGAAGATCATGGCATCTGGTCCCATCACTCCACGGGAAATAGATGGAGAAACAGTGGAAACAGTGTCAGACTTTATTTTTGGGGGCTCCAAGATCACTGCAGATGGTGATTGCAGCCATGAAATTAAAAAACACTTACTCCTTGGAAGAAAAGTTATGACCAAGCTAGATAGCATATTTAAAAGCAGA
Source organism: Oryx dammah (assembly GCF_014754425.2). Classification (NCBI taxonomy): domain Eukaryota; kingdom Metazoa; phylum Chordata; class Mammalia; order Artiodactyla; family Bovidae; genus Oryx; species Oryx dammah. The sequence goes on along the minus strand of NW_024070212.1, from coordinate 27,566,881 downwards.
CATTACTTTGCCGACTAAGGTCCGTCTAGTCAAGGCTATGGTTTTTCCAGTAGTCATGTATGGATGTGAGAGTTGGACTGTGAAGGCTGAGCACCGAAGAATTGATGCTTTTGAACTGTGGTGTTGGAGGAGACTCTTGAGAGTCCCTTGGACTGCAAGGAGATCTAACCAGTCCATTCTGAAGGAGATCAACCCTGGGATTTCTTTGGAAGGAATGATGCTAAAGCTGAAGCTCCAGTACTTTGGCCACCTCATGCGAAGAGTTGACTCATTGGAAAAGACTTTGATGCTGGGAGGGATTGGGGCAGGAGGAGAAGGGGACGACAGAGGATGAGATGGCTGGATGGCATCACGGACTCGATGGACGCGAGTCTGAGTGAACTCCGGGAGTTGGTGATGGACAGGGAGGCCTGGAGTGCTGCGATTCATGGGGTCGCAAAGAGTCGGACACGACTGAGCAACTGAACTGAACTGAACTCTCTCTTAAACCATACTGATCCTCAAAAACAATCCACAAACACCATTCTCTAACTATACAGAAAACTGTAATCAGGGATAAAAAATATTAAGGTGGAGCAAAGGTGACTTCCACTCTTAAACTATCACAGAATAACTAGTATCAGAATAGCCCTGCAACTAAAGATTATTAAACAAGTCAGAAATATACAACTATATTCAGTCACTGGACTGTAAGCAGAAAAATCTTGTAATTCTTTAGACTATCACTCTGTCTGAAGACAATTACATGATAAGAGCACAGAGGGCTGGAAACTAAGCAGAACACAGAAGTCTCTCTGAGCTGAGGAGGCAGAAATCAGGCTTTGGGACTCCATGAGCCAGTGGAATTCATGGAGTAAGGCACTAGAATGGAAGGAGCTATGTAGGGTGAGATTGGGGAGTGGGGGGTAAAGGAGAAGAAATGAATTCCTCACAAGTCCTTAGCCAATCTCTGGGCAGTAATACACAGGATGAGATTATGCAGGGATTAACAAAGAGCAGCTGTTATGAAGTTGACACTGTAAAGAGAGAAACTGGAGATCAAGCAGTTCTAGGAGACAGAATTCCAGCTGAGCCAGTGGAAGAAGAGATTTTGTTTACTTCCCCAGACATCCATCTGAGAAACCAGAAAGGCTACACATTAAAAGAAACAAATAACTATACTTGATGCTTTTGAAGAATTGATGCGTTTAAACTGTGGTGCTGGAGAAGACTCTTCAGAGTCCCCTGGACTGCAAAGAGATCCAACCAGTTAATCCTAAGGAAATCAGTCTGGGATAGTCATTGGAATGACTGATGCTGAAGCTCCAATACTTTGGCCACCTGATGTGAAGAACTGACTCATTGAAAAAGACCCTGATGCTGGGAAAGAATGAAGGCAAGAGGAGAAGGAGACAACAGAGGATGAGATGGTTGGATGGCATCACCGACTCGACAGACAGGAGTTTAAGCAAGCTCCAGGAGGTGGTGATGGACAGGGAAGCCTGGCGTGTTGCAGTCCATGAGGTCACAAAGAGTCAGACATGACTGAGTGACTAAACTGAATTACTACTTGGAATAAATTCTACCATAGGCCTATTCTGTCCTAATGAAGTCTAAAATCAAGTCTTCACAAGATCTTCCAAGAAACAGAATTCAGAAGCTGAGAGAGGCTTGGGCAATACCTTGGATTTCCATAGATCCTTACAAAGAGTAAAACAAAGCTTACACAAGATCAAGATTATCAGCCAATAATTTAACTGCTTGCTGGAACAATTAACACTTTACAGAGGAAGATAAAAGAAACCAGAATTTCTATATCATCCATAATGTCCAAATCACAATTAAAAATCACTAGGTATTCAAAGAAATAGGAATGTATGACTCAAAGAAAAACCTATTCAATACAAACTGTCACCAAGATAGTTCAACTGCTATATTAAGCAACTACTTTGAATAGGCTACTGTATATTTACTCAAAATTTAAATGAAGTCTCAGCAAAGAAATAGAAACTATTTTTTAAAAGCTAAAATTCTAGAAAAGTAAAATAATTGAAAAAATTCACTGGATGTGTCTGGTAGCAAATGGGAGATGACTGAAGAAAAGGGTGAGCAAAAATGAGAAAACACAAATGAGAAATTGTAACGACAATGAAGAAGTGAGAAAACAGACTGAAGGAAAATGAACAAAGCCTCAGGGACCTGTGTAACAAAATCAACTGTTTAACAAATGTGTAACTGGACTCCCAGAAGACAATTAATGTGGAGAGAGAAAAATCTTTTTAATTGCCAACTTTCCAAAACTGATGAAAACCATGAACTTACAGGTACAAGTTCAGTTAACCACACACAGGATAAACAAAATACAAACATAAAAACATCATGGTTCAAATGGTGAAAACCAAAGAAAATCTTGAAAGCAACCAGAGAACTGCCAAAACAACATTCAGTCAAGAACAGTATGAATGATATAATTAAAAACAAAGAAGGCCAGAATACAAAGTAATGACTTTAATTACTTTAAATGTAGAAAGAAGAAACTGGCAGTCCAAAATTTTATAAATAGTGTAAATACATTTCCAAACATCTATTCCAAAGAAGCTGACAATATTCATTGCCAGCAGACCTGCAAAACAAGAAATGCTGAAGAACAGCTTTCAGAGCAACGGAACATAAGAGATGTGGAGAAACAGTAACAGTAATAAATGGGTTAATATGAAGACTGGGCTTACAACTAGAGAGCCCTTGTGTTCCAATCACTGAGCCCACAGTAGCTGTAGAGTCCCTGTGCCACAACTGGAGAGAAGCTCACAGTTGTAACTAGACATTTGTGGTATAGAACACCATGATCTACCTTTCATAAAACCTGTAATATCTAAGACTGGGCTTCCCTGGTGGCTCAGTGGTAAAAAATCTGCCTGCCGATGCAGGAGATGCAGGTTCGATCCCTGGGTCAGGAAGATCCCCTGGAGAAGGAACTGGCAACCCACTCCGGTCTTCTTGCCTGGAAAATCCCATGGACAGAGAAGCCTCAAGGGCTATAGACCAGGGATCACATGAGAGTAAGACACGACTTAGCCACTAAATAGCAATACCTTAAAAAGCCAAAAGTGGATATAAAATAAATTACCAAAAAGTTTTAACTTAAAAGATGGCAGGAAAGAAACAATAAAGCACAAGAGGGGCTTTCCTGGTGGGTCAGTGATAAAGAATTCACCTCTTAGTGCAGGAGATATGGATTCCAACCCTGATCTTCAAAGGTCCCATATGCTGTGGAGCAACTGAGTCCATGTGCCACAACTACTGAAGCCCGTGCTCCAAAACAAGAGAAGCCACTGCAATGAGAAGCTGGCGCATCATGACTAGAGCAGCGCCTCCACCCCCCAGCCCGCCACAACTAGAGAAAGCCCATATAGCAGCCAAGACCCAGCACAGCCATGAATAACTAAATAAAATTGTTTTAAAGCACAAAAGACAATAAAAAATAAAAAGTTAAACCTAACCTCATCCCTAAATCCAATAAGCCTCCTACAAACAAACAAGTTCCATTCCAAGAGAACATTTGTAAGTCCGATTTTTTCGTAAGTCCAACAAAGTCAGCATAGGTATCCAACTGAAACAATCTGTGATATAGTACTGTAATAGGTTTATAATACTTCACACACAATACATAAAAAACAAACACAAAAAAATAAAGAAAACATTTTTAATCTTACAGTATAGTATCTTGAAAAGAACAGTTGCTGTTTAGTCACTAAGTTGTGTCAGACTCTTTTGCAACCCTGTAGACTGTAGCCCACCAGGCTCCTCTGGCCATGAGATTTTCCAGACAAGAATACTGGAGTGGGCTGCTATTACCTTCTCCAAGGAATCTTCCCAACCCAGGAACCGAACCCCAGTCTCCTGCATTGGCAGGTGGATTCCTTACCACTAAGTCACCGTACAGTACAAAAGCTGGCATACAGGTGCTGGCATCAAGTGAACAGGCGAGGAAGAGGAAGAAGGAGAGGAGGGAGGAGATGGTAGAGCTGAAGGACTGTCAGCAACAGGAGACAGAGGGCAAGGTGCAATTTCACTCATGCCTGACACAGACAGAACACATGTTCACATCTTTCAAAGTTTTCAAGTTGAAGGTTCATGTGTAGGGACTAGCTTTAAATATTCCAATTAAAAGAGCAAGAGCCTCCAATTAAAAGAGAAAGTAAGAAGCCTTCAACATCTAATTGATAATTCCGGGAACCCTTCTGCACTGCTGAGAATGTGAACTGATACAGCCATTACAGAAAACAATACGGAGATTCCTTAAAAAAAAAAAACTAGTATTAAGTCTTCCATATGACCTAACAATCCCACTACTGGGTATATATCCTGAGGAAACCACAAATCCAAAGACACATGTACTCCAATGCTCACTGCAGACAATAATCAGGACATGGAAGCAACCTAGACGCTCACTAACAGATGAACGGATAAGCAAGATGTGGTACATATATACAGTGGGACGTTGCTCAGCCATAAAAAGGAACAAATCTGAGTCAACTGTAGTGAGGTGGGATGAACCTAGAGCCTTTTACAGAGCAAAGTCAGAAAGAGAAAAGTATCATATATTATCAGTAACACACACACATATATATGGAATCTAGAAAATGGTATTGATCACCTAGTAGAGAACGGACCTGTTGACACAGGGGGAGAAGGACGGGACAGACTGAGAAAGCAGAACTGACACATACACACTTATCATGTCACCTAGTCACTCAATCGTGTCCGACTCTTTGCCACCCCATGGTCCGCCAGGCTCCTCTGTCCATGGGATTCTCCAGGCAAGAATACTGGAGTGGGTTGCCATGCCCTCCTCCAGGGGATCTTCCCGACCCAGGGAATGAACCCAGGTCTCCCACTTGGCAGGCAGATTCTTTACTATCTGAGCACCAGGGAAGCCCCTATTAATAGTATGGGGCTAGACTAGACATCTCTAGCACAGTTTAATGGCTTGCACTCGTGCATGCTGTCACTTCACTTGCATCCAGCTCTGTGAGATCCTATGGACCATAGCCCACCAGGCTCTTCTGTCCATTGGATTTTCCAGGCAAGAATACTGAAGTGGGTTACCATGCCCTCTTCTAGGGGTTCTTCCTAACCCAGGGATCAAACCCGCATCTCTCAAGTCTTCTGAATTGGAAGGCAGGTTCTTTACCACTACTGCCACCGGGGAAGCCCATATATATATATGGGCCCATATATATATACATACTACCATGTATAAAACAGGTAGTTAATGGGAAGCTACTATTTCACACGGAGAGCCCAGCCTGGAGCTCTGTGATGACACAGAGGTGTGGGAATGGGAGAGGAAGGCTCTAGAGAGAGGGTACATGTAAAGAGCCTGTGTGTGTGTGTTTATGTATATAACATATATATAGTTATGAATGATTTGCATTGCTGTACAGCAGAAACCAACATAATACATAATATTGTAAAGCAATTCTTCACAAATTAAAAAAAAGGGAAAAAACGGATAATTCCTATATTCAGGCACCTCTACTACCTCTTTCTTCCCCTATACCTAAATTAACAAATATTTATTCAACAGATGAAGGGTCTAAATTTGTGTAAAATATTGGGATTTAATGAATAAAAGATACTTATCCTCATGAAACTCACATTCCAATGGGAAGAACACAAAAAACAAGCTATAAATTACAGAATGTTTAAAAAGTGATGTTTTATATATTAAAAATATATTTACATATATTTATATATTTAAAAAAACAGTAAGATAAGGAATAAAATGGTTAATTGCAATTTTAAAATTAATCTTTATTGGAATACAGTTGCTTTACAATGCTGTATTCATATTGCAATTTTAAATACAGTGATCAGAGTAGATCTCACTGGCAAAGCTACATTTAATCAGAGACTTGATGGATACATGAAAGTCAGCTATGTAAACAAGTAGAGCAAGAAAGTTAGAGAAAACAGGCAGGCAGCAGCATCCCGAGCATGTTTTAGAAATAGTTAGTACAGCCGTAGCAGAGTCAGAGGTAAGAACAGTAATAGATGAAACGTGTATTTATATGACTATAGAAATCTTTTACTCTGAACACAGCACATTTTGAGCAGGGAAGTGACACACTTTGAGATTCACTCTAGCAGTTGTGCCAAGAATAAACTGAAGAACACTATTAGAAGCATGAGGATGATTTATGAGACTACTGTAGCAAATCACACAAGAAATGATGGTGGTTGAGACTAAGTTAGTATCATGGAACTAACAATAATGAGGTAGAAGTTGTGGGACTGGGGGATATATTTTAAAAGTGGAACCAAAAAGATGTTCTGGTAAGTTTGTCTTTGGGTATGAAAAAACAGTGAAGTTAAAGATGATCCCAAGATTTCTGGCCTATGCAAGAGAAAAATGCAACAAACTGAGATGGGGCAAGGCTGCCAGGGGAAACAGCTTGGAGTAGGTATCAATTCAATTTTGGATATACAGTTGACCCTTGAATAACACAGAAGTTAGGGACCCCAACTGATCAGGTCAGTCAAAAATCCAAGTATGACTTTATAGCTGATCTTGAAATACATGATTCCACATCTGCAGATTCAACCAATCTTGGATTGTGTAGCACTGCAGTATGTATTTAGTGAAAAAACAAACAAACAAAAAAATCCACATATAAGCAGACCGACACAGTTCAAACCTGTGCTGTTAAAGGGTTCACTGTACTATATGAGAAAGCAGACACTCAAGCAGAGATGCTACAGTCTGTAGAACAGACAAAACTGAAATTTCAGGAGAGTACTGAGCCAGAAATATGAATTTGGACATTGGAGGCATATGGATGGTATTTAAAGTCATAAGACTGTAATTATAGATCATGGAGTAAGGCCTGGCACATCCAACGTTAGAGAAGCAATCAGTGTGGTAAAAGGAAAACTAAAAAGTAGCCAAGCATTCAACAAATAAAATGTACTGAGAAAATGAACAACTGTGTCAAATGCTGCTGATATATAAGGTATTAAGACAATGACTGAGAAGTGACTTCTAGTCTTAATAATGCAAAGGTTACCAGTAACTTTGAAAAGAACTATGTTGGGAGAATGCTGATAGTCAAATACGTATATTTAAGAGGCTAGGACAGGAGAAAATGGAGATCATTCTTATAAGCAATTCTTTCAAAACTTTTGTTGCAAGAAATAAAAAAGAACGGAGACAGTTGTTGGTAGAAAAAGCAGGTTAAAGAGAGAGTCTTGTGTTTTCTTTCATTTTGAAGATAGAAGAAAAGTTTCAGAGTACTGAAATACTGATAGAAATAACTGCTAGAGACTGAAAAAACTGAAATTGGCAGAGATGCCCAAACTACCAATGTCCTCGGCTACATAAAATAAGATGGAATCTAAGTGTATCTTAATCGGAGCAACTGGCTCTATAGAGGAAGAGGGTTTAAATGAGAGAACAGAAATGCAGAGCTGTGGGTGCAAGTGCTTGTAGATATGTAACTGTGGTAGAGGGAACCTGCAGAAGTACTCTTTTGATTGCTTCATTTTTCTCAATGAAGTAGGAAGCAAAACCAGTATCTGGGAGTGAGGATAGAGGGTGACATGTTGGACATTTTAGACAGAGAAGGTGTGAATGCACAGTACAATTGCAGGCAACACTAGGGTGTCTCTGAGGTTAAGTGGTCATGAACTGGGAAAGCAACTAGTTGGTGTCAGTATGTCTTCTCCTGTGATATGTACGTAACCACAGAAGCAAAGCATTAGGATGGTGGTTCTGCCAAGGAAGTTCAACCAAGTGGGATATGGAGTCAAGGCTAAATGCCAGGGAATGAAAATGATTAGCCATAAAATTAAAGAGAAAATGGGTTAAGTGAGAACATAAAGAAATGAGATAAAGTGAAAGAGTCGTACAATCAATTGATTAAAATAAGTCACTGTATGGGGAATAACTGTGGAAGTCTGGTACTAAGCACAATGAGCTAGAATGATGGGATAAGTGTTTACAAAGAGAAATGCTTAAAATGGAACATAACTACTGAAAATGCCAAGGTCTAGCACATGATCATAGATTTGAGTGGCAAATACAGAAGACGTAAACCTTACAAAAGACTTCAAAAACATAAAGACCAGAGTGTCAGAAGGATCAAATCTGTGCGTATTACAACTGCCAGAAATTCTTAGGATTTCTTAGAACTGTAGAATTTCACAGATTACCACTGAGTTAGGAACTAAAATCTGTAAGAGAGAAAGTGGAATGACCCAAGGGTTGTATGTGAAAGTACCAATGAGCAATACAAACAATGGCATTTGAGATTAACATCTGGAGATTTTTCAGGAAGGTAAGAGCAAGAATGGTCCAAAAAATAGCAAGTAGAAGACCTACTTCATATCTCTGGGCCCAGTAACACACGAGATATCAAAGGAAAAACAGCACCAGTTAAGAAGACTATGGTGGAAGCAGTGTCCTAGAGCTCTGTTTCCATACAGCAAAGGACGTACAGAAAGGGATCAAAAATGAGCCTGAGAATATACAGACCCTGCTGATGACAAACCATGAGTTAGAGAGAACAAGTATCAGAAACTGTCACATGGGAAGCTTTATGGGAATTAAAGCAGAGCAAATGAGGGGAGACCTGGGAGTGTGGGGCTTTTCTTGGATGACAAACAGGGGTAAAGACTATAATATTAGTCCTAGCAGATTTAAAGCAGATTAATGGTAGAGAGGGTGTAAACACTGCTGGTAAAGAAGGGTGGGGCCTGGGACTTTCTCTTTTAATCCATGGAGAAGAAATCCTAGCTCCAGCGAGTCAATATCTTCATTCCAGATGAGGACAGAAGAGTCAGAACTGTGTGGTCTTAGAACATGAAGGTTTAGTCATGACCCTTACTTCGAGAGAAGCAAACTCACTCCTAATGTATATGTTACATCTTGCCTCAGGATGAGAGTGAAGGGAGCTGAGAAGTTCTGAGAAGGCACAGTGAGTGTGAGGACCTCTCCACCTATGATAATGGGGGCAGAAGGTCTATGAGATGCCTTTCAAAATGAGAGGCCTCTAATAAATAGCTTTATCAATTTTGCAGTTAAGAATTCAACATTTACATCACCATCCTACTTCTATCCCACTCAATCTAATTCTATCATAAAATGTTTATTCAAGATATCAAATTTAACATGGCTAAAACTTAACTATCAACTCCCTACATACACCTAACAAAGTATGTCTTCCCACAGTCTTCCACACCTCAGTAAATTTAAGCCTAATTCTTCTGCTACTTTTGGTTAAGATGAAAGCGAAAAATCTTGGTGTCATTGGTATCTCATATAAACCATATATCAACAAATCCACATATAAGTTTCATGCATCAAATCCTAGTTCAAAACGTATACAGAACTTGACTATCTTACTATCTCCGATGTTAGTCTAAACCACCATTATGTCTTGCCAAAATTATTGAAAACAATCTCCAAGCTAATCTCATGATTCTGTCCTTGTTCCTTCTTTAATCTCTCTTCACTAGAGCTAGTGTGATATTTTTAAAACAATCATCAAACCATTCCACTGCTCAAAAGCTTGAGCATCTGACTCAGTAAAAGGCAACATTCTTACAATAAATCTAAAAGTGCTAAATAATTTGGCTCTTTCTATCCTTACCTCATCTGATAACCATCTACCCCTTGGTATCTGCACTCAGACCATACAGTTACTCAAAGATGTTAAATATGCTACTATCTCAGCCTGTTGCACTTGGTTTATCTGAAACATGCTCCTTGCCAAATTTAAGCAACGCCTGATCCCTTTCTTCCTTCAGTCTCTACTCAAATGCCACTTCATCATGAAAGCCTTTTAAAACCACCCTATGTAAAATAAAACCCCGCAAACCTGCACGCTCACATGCTATGTCCCAATTTCCAGAGCATTTTTCTCTATGATGATCACCACCTGATTTATTTAGTATTTGTTTCACTCTACCATGAAAAATTAAGTCATGGGGACAGTGACTTTACTTTGTTCACAGAAATATACCATACCAAGCACTCAGTAAGCATACAATTACTTGTTGAATTATTAAGTGATTGTAAACACTGTTCAATACTGAGCCAAGGAGTATAATATTTTCTTGAACATTTTTTCTTTTAGAATTGATAAATATCCTTTGCCCTCATTTGCTTAACTCTCAATGTACTGATCCCAAACATTTCTAATGTTCCATCAGATATGTCAAACACTTGTCAATAATATTTCTTAAGATCATGGCACCTGGTCCCATCACTTCATGGGAAATAGATGGGGAAAAAGTGGAAACAGTGTCAGACTTTATTTTGGGGGGCTCCAAAATCACTGCAGATGGTGACTGCAGCCATGAAATTAAAAGACGCTTACTCCTTGGAAGGAAAGTTATGACCAACCTAGATAGAATATTCAAAGCAGAGACATTACTTTGCCAACAAAGGTCTGTCTAGTCAAGACTATGGTTTTTCCAGTAGTCATGTATGGATGTCAGAGTTGGACTGTGAAGAAAGCTGAGCGCCAAAGAATTGATGCTTTTGAACTGTGGTATTGAAGAAGACTCGAGAGTCCCTTGGACTGCAAGGAGATCCAACCAGTCCATTCTAAAGGAGATCAGTCCTGGGTATTCTTTGGAAGAACGGGTGCTGAAGCTGAAACTCCAATACTTTGGCCACCTCATGCAAAGAGTTGACTCATTGGAAAAGACTCTGATGCTGTTGAGGGACTGGGGACAGGAGGAGAAGGGGACGACAGAGGATAAGATGGCTGGATGGCATCGCTGACTCGATGGACATGAGTTTGGGTAAACTCTGGGAGTTGGTGATGGACAGGGAGGCCTAGCGTGCTGCAATTCATGGGGTCGCAAAGAGTCGGAGAGACTGAGCGACTGAACTGAACTGAAAAGACCTAAGATAACAAATTCAATAGAAGTAGTTCAATTTTTTTTCTTGAGGCATCCTTCATGGGGTCCTTAGCCCTCAAGCTTCAGTATAAACTAGCTAGTATACACCTGTCATTCTAGGCATTACCATTCACTTTCTTGGTTTACTAACATTTCTGTGGATCACATTCTCTAACAGCTCTAGAAAGTGGTGTATGGGAGGCAGTTTCTGAATCCTTGCATGCTGCAAAATGTCTACATCTTACTCTCACATCGATTAACAGTTTGGATATAGAATTCTAGGTTGAAAATCCTTCCCTGTCCATCTCCCAACTGTTGCAGTTAGTTTCAGCAACTTCTACCTCCTAGTATTGCTACTTTTAAAGATCATATTTAGATTCCCATTTCTCTGTAGGTTACTTACTCGATTCTTTGGCAACTCTGCTTATCTCCATTCTAACCCATCAAGTATCATCCCTTTATGATGATATATAACTGATAGGAATCCTTTACTGTTAGTGCAATGGGCATTAAATGGGTCATTTCAGACTGGCAATTCTAGGTTTATAGGAGAATTTCTTATATTACTTGATAATTTTATTTCTTTTTCTATAATTCATACTGGTAAGCAAAGGACTTCTTATACTTTTTAGATCTTTTAAAAATCTTTCTGTTTTGTTTTCTAAGAGGCTAAACAGAATTTACCGAACCTATCGATTGGATTTCCCTGGTGATCCAGTGGCTAAGAATCCATCTGCCACTGCAGGAGACCCAGGTTAGATCCTGTGTGGGAAAATCCCACATGCCATGGAGCAACTAAACCAGTACGTCCCAACTACTGAGCCTACTGCCACAACTACTGAAGGGAGCATGCCTACAGCCCACACTCCACAAGGCAAGCCACAGCAACAAGAAGTTTGTGTACCACAAGGAAAGTACCCTCCACTCACCACAACTAGAGAAAGCCCAGATGCAGCAATGAAGACTCAGCGAAGCCATAAATAAATAAATGATTTTTAAAAAAGAAAAGACCAATTGAGTTTTTTTACCTATCATACTTCCAAGAGTTCTTCTGTATTTTAATCACTCAGCAGGGGGCGGGGTGGGGTGGGGCGCGCGTCCTGTGTCACTAGCATGTTGTAAGATCTCAGTTCCTCCACCAGGGATGGAACTTGTGCCCCCTACAGTAAGTGGTAGAAATCAAAGTGCAGAGTCTTAACTCCCAGACTGCCAGTAAAGTCCTTTAAATTGCTTCTTTTGTAGAGACTCTGTCATTAATTTGTAACCAATAGCTTGCCATTAATTCAGAATGTCATAATTTTCATTTTACATTTCCTTTTGTTCCTGTGTAATGTCCTTTCATGTGTATAGCTAAATCAATCAGAGACATGTACAGCTGTAGTGACTAATAGTGGCTCATAAAACAAGAACACAAGCGGGCAGCTGATGGTGTTAGTTTAACAACATCAAAGCTAGAACCTCTGAGATGCTCTTGCCTTTACCCTCATGAACATATAATAATGTCAGAGTTCCAAGAATCATCCAAATTCAAGGAAGGAGAAAGGAGGAAGATGGGTGACACCAGCAACTTCTGTCCCTTTTATCAAGAAGGTAAAATTATGCTCGAAACAGATTTCTGCTTGTATTTTAGGGGCATAAACTGTAGATGAGAACTATCTTAATGCCAGAAATGTTGAGAAAGGGAATACTTAGCTTTTCTAGTCCCTATATTTGAAGCCAGACGAAAGAGAAAAGTTGAGAATTCTTGACTATCTCGAAATGCATGGCATATGACACTGGCTCTCATCAGAAGTCAGATGACCCTTCCACTGATTCACATCCATTTATATTTAAATATACTTTAAAACTGCTTATACTCATCTGTGAGAGACAGCAGAATCTAGGAACTGATGGGCTTCACTATAAAGCTATCTTTTTAATCAGAAAAGAACACCAAATAGCAACATTAGAAGGCCTCTTCTAAATATCTACTTCCTCCAGAGAGTGAAAAAACCTCTAATTACAGCAAACAGAGTGAGAAAGACGTTTTTTGTTGCTTTTATTGTTGTTCAGCTGCTGAGCTGAATCGAGTCCTACTCTTTGCCACCCCATAAACCATATATAGTACATCAGGCTCCTCTGTCCTCCACTATCTCAGAGTTTGCTCAAATTTACGTCACTGAGTTGGTGATGCTATTTAACCATCTTGTCCTCTGTCACCCTCTTCTCCTTTTGCCTTCAATCTTTCCCAGCATCAGGGTCCTTTCCAATGAGTCAGCTCTTTGCAACAGGTGGCCAAAGAACTGGCACTTCAGCAACAGTCCTTCCAGTGAATATTCATCGTTGAATTCATTTAGTATTGACTGGTTTGACCTCCTTGTAGTCCAAGGACTCTCAAGAGTCTTCTCTAGCACCACAGTTCAAAAGCATTACCTCTTCGGCACTTAGCCCTCCTTATGGTCCAACTCTCACTCACATCCATACATGACTACTGGAAAAACCAAAGCTTTGACTCTACGGACCTTTGTCAGTAAGTGATGTCTCTGCTTTTTAATGTGCCGTCTAGGTTTGTCACCGCTTTTCTTCCAAGGAGCAAGTGTCTTTGAACTTCATGGCTGGAGTCACTGTCCACAGTGATTTTGGAGCCCAAGTAAATAAAATCTGTCACTGCTTCACTTTTCCCCCTTCTATTTGCCATGAAATAATGGAACTGGATGCTATGATCTTAGTTTTTTTGAATGTTGAGGTTTAAGCCAGCTTTTTCACTCTCCTCTTCCACCCTCATCAAGAGGCTCAATAGTTCCTCTTCACTTTCTGCCACTAGAGTGGTATCATCTGCATATCTGAGATTGTTGATATTTCTCCCATCAATCTTGATTCCAGCTTGTGATACGGTCAAGCATTTGAAATGATGTACTCTGCAAGTAAGTTAAACAAGCAAGGTAACAACGTATAGCGTTGTTGTACTCCTTTCCCAATTTTGAACCCGTCACTGTTCCATGTTCACTTTCTTAGTCTACTGTTGCTGTTCAATTGCTAAGTTGCATCTGACTCTTTTGTGATCCCATGGACTGCAGCCTGTCAGGCTCCTCTGTCCATGAGATTTCCCAGGCAAGAATACTGGAGGGGGTTGCCATTTCTTTCCCCAGGGAATTTTCCCAACCCAGGGACTGAACCCGTGTCTCCTGCTTCGTAGGCAAATTCTTTACCATTGAGCCACCTGGGAAGCACAGTGAAGAATAGTGAAATATAAAAGTTCACTACTGGCAATCTGGAATCAAGTTGGGTACATGAATGTCCCATTGTTTAATATGCAGATTTACACTTTAATTTCCTCAATTATAGCCAGGTACCTCATCCAGACCCTCCATCTACACCTATTATCCCCCAAGTCCAGAGCCTCTGATTTTACTTATCCAGAGAATAAGCCTAACTTTCGTGATACCTATCACCTCCAGATCCTGAGCCACCATAGACTTCTGGGAAATAGATCAAGTGGCTTCCTTTATACCTCATTTGCATGGTCCTGGATTGTAGTTCAGTCAACTCTACTAGGTCAATTATCAGATCCAAAAATATTCAATCCATTTCCCTTGTTCTGAAAAATTAACTGAAATGTTCAATGGTGTCTCATTTCATTCTTGTCCTTTATACAGGTCTATACTATTTTTTTAATGAATTAGAATCTTTTTTTCTTGTTTTAAACTTTTGGCTGTCCAGAATCTTTGTGGCTGCACTTGGGTTTTCTCTGGTTGCAGTGCTCAGGCTTCTCTTGTTGCAGACCACAGGATGTAGAGTGCAATGGCTCAGTATTTATGGCACATGGACCCAGTTGCTCTGGCATGTGGAATCTTTCCAGATCAGGGATCAAACCAGTGTTTCCTGCATTGCAAGGTGAATTATTAAACAGTGAACCACCAGGGAAACCCTAGACATTTTTCATACTTATTTACTGTGAACAGAATTACTAGAGAGAGGAGAAATAACCCCATGGTTTAGCTAGAAACTATGCAGTACTTTGAGATAAAAAAATTTCATAAAATTCTATAGATGCAGGGTTTCCCTGGTGGCTCAGTGATTAAAAAAAAAAAAATCCACCTGCCAATGCAGGAGACATGGGTTCAATCCCTTATCCAGGAAGATCCTACATGCCACAGAACAACTCAGCCCATGAGCCACAACTATTGAGCCTGTGCTGTCTGGGAATCGCAACTACTGACACCTTCGCATCTTGCTCTGAAACGAGGAGCCACGACAGTGAGAAAGCCGTGCCCTGTACCTACAGAGTAGTCTCCATTTGCCACAGCTAGAGAAAAGCCACTGCAGCCACAAAGACCCAGCACAGTCAAAAACAAATAAATATAAATAGTAATTTTTAAAAATTCTATAGATGCTTTCCTTTTTTGAAAACAATGGGACTGTTAAAAAAACCAAAAATCTCAATAAAGTGTTTTTAGGAAAAATAAGGAATTCCATGCTGGTCTGGTGGTTAGAACTTCGTGCTTTCACTGCCAAGGGCCCAGGTTCAATATCTGGTTAGGGAACTCTGAAAAGCCTGGCAGCATGACCATAAACAAAATATAACAACGGTCAGACTGCTACTGAGCCCTTACTGTGTTAAGCACTTCATGGGTACAATTCTCAATTCAAACTTCACACCCACTTTAGGGTGGTACTACTAAATTTTCTCGATTTGAAAGATACACACTCATGCACATACATACCAGAGTTCACCATCTGTATCACTATACTATGTAGCAATCACCTTTAAAAGAACGGGTGCGTGAGAAGAGACTAAAAAATATAAATATAGAATATGTAAGTCAGTGTGGTAAAGCATCCTCCTGTCAATGCAGGAGATGTAAGTGACATGGGTTCAATCCCTGAGTTGGGAAGGTTCCGTGGAGGAGAAAATGGCAACCCACTCCAGTGTTCTTGCTTGGAGAATCCCATGGACAGAGGTGCCTAGTAGGCTACAGTCCATAAGGCCAGAAACAATTGGACGTGACTGAGTACACATATAAGTTAGTAATGCTTCTGGAATGAGGCTAAAGTTTGATCAAGAAAAAATTCACATCTTTCTTATAAAATCAAGATTCATCATAAGAGCCTACAAAAAGTATAACAAAATCAAGCTAAGGAAAGAATAAAAACAAAAGAGAACTGTAAGAATTAGAATTATTTCTTTAAAAATATAATAAACTATTTAAAAAATTAGATTGCTAAAATGACCAATGACTCAAATCTATGGCTATGCTAATAAACAATAAGGAAATAAACTTAGCTGTTCAACATTATAAATAAGAAAGAGATAGAAACACAGATTTCCGTAAAATCTTTTATGGTCTATTTCTAAGGAAATACATTTTTTAAATCTCTACTAGATGGTGGGATTTTCTAAGAAAATATGTACTGTCACAATTACATCAATGAATCAAGAAGAGATGGGAAACCCAATTTGATTAATAAGCATGTGAGAAACTGAGCCCCTTGAACTAGCTCTAAAAGGCCTTAAGTCCAGACATGGAAATAGAGTAGATAAGTTGGAATGAAAGGAAGTCAAGATACCAAAGTGAACTGGCTTTAAGAAATAGTTCTTGAAACAGACTCTGCATGATTTCAATACCTTCAGACCATGGAATTTCTGCACCATGCTTTACATCCCTGGATATGTTTCAGTGTCTCCTGGTTTATAGTCTATGGGAACTTGAATAGAATTTGTATCCTGCTATTGTGTAGAAATTATATAATTTGTAATTATGTTGAATTGGTTCATGGTGCTTTTCAGGTCTACTACACCCTTCTACTTTCCTGGCTATTCATTCTAATTTTTGAGAGTTTGATATTAAAACTCCAACTAAAAATCTTAATTTATCTACTTGAAAAAATAACTATATATAGTGGAACTATATGTTAACTTTTTACATATAGTTTTTCCCTTGTGGCTCAGATGGTAACAAGCCTGCCTGCAATGTGGGAGACCCGTGGTCAATCCCTGGGTCAGGAAGATCCCCTGGAGGAGGAAATGGCAACCCACTCCAGTATTCCTGCCTGGAAAATCCCATGGATGGAGGAGACTGGGAGGAGTCCATAGGGTTGCAAAGAGTCGGACACGACTGAACAACTTCACTTTCACATGTAACTTTGTTCTGTATTTTCCAAGTCTTTTGCAAATGTGTTATCATATACTGTCATAATTTTAAAAAATAAAAAGAAACAACAATAAAAGAAATAGTTCTATTGACAGTGTTCTGTACGTTAAGAAAAGTAAACTGTTAAGAGTATAAATAGGAGATAACAGATTGTAAGAATTTAACTTTGCCCAAAGAGACGTCTGGCCTTTGCCCTCAGCAGCTGGAAGGGCATCTCTAGCCCTTGAAATGTACTGCCTGACAAAAGTACCCTTGTTTCAACTTGGGGCCTTAAGGCCACATGCCAATGATATGATTTATTGTAGGGTCTTCAGCTCAATCTCAGGAAGGGCTGGAGACAGGTCAATTACATGGACAGTAAACTCCATCTGTATCCACATGACATAATTCCAATAAAAATCCTGGATGCTAAGGCTCACGCAAGCCTCCTCGGTTGGCAATATTCCCTTCATGCTGTCACACATCATTGCTAGGAGTTAATTACATTAAGAATTTCACTGAGAAAAGACAACTGGAAATCCCACATTTAGAACTCTCCTAGACTCTGCCCCATGCCTTTTCCTTGGATGATTTTCATCTATATCCTTTCACTGTAATAAATGTTAGCTGTAAATATACAGCTTTCAGTGAGTTGTAACAAATTATTACATCTGAGGGTAGTCTTGGGAAATTCTGAACTTGGAACTGGTGCCAGAGTGAGTATGAATAAGATAAATTTTATTTTAAAGTGTGAACGGTTTGGGGGATATCACCCCAAATTCTACAGTTGGTATCAGAAGTAAGAGAGGATCTGTGAATTGTCCTCTAACTTCATAGTTAACATCAAAAGTGGCATTCACTAGAATGACACTGACTCACTGAAACTTGTGGTAGGGAAGGAGCAGGAAAAGATGACAAGGGTTATGAACCTTTGATTCTTGGATGACTACTCAATGGAACTGCAGCTGTGGTTATTAGAGGTAAAAATTACCAAAAGAACTTAGAAACTAGATCCAACTCCCTAGGAGTTGACTCACTGGATAAACAAGGAAATGCAAACTAATAAGAAACAAGGTAATTAAACAATTCCTTGGATATTGTCATCTGTACTAGCTAAAATGAAGAGTGTGTTGGGACAGATCCTGACACTGGGCAAAACTTAAGATTTCAGCCAGGCTGAGCTACAGCCACTAGCCTAAGGGCCATTCCAAATGGAAAAATTATACTGGGAAAACAGGCAGCACCTCTAGACTTCCAATAACAATGTAGTCCAGGTTGAGAAAAGACAAAATCAAGAAACTAATGAAACCAGAGTGTACAATGCTAAGGAATTATTTCATTTTGTGGACTGACATTGTATGCTTCCTGAAAATACCTTTATGAAAATACTGTGAGAGTGACAACGCTTAAGAGGCAATATTGTTGATTTTAAATGCTGCAGAATAGAAGAGCAATGTGTGAGCTGATGTGGGACCCACCACTCACTGCTGAACAACCACAGATGGTTATCCAAAACCTCAATACACAGCAGGTCATTCCTGAGGGGACAGCTAGCTGAGTGGACTGGATAAAACCCCTGTAAAGGTTTTTTATACCCTCAGAAGGTGATTGTTCTTCTCCTATAAATACCAACTAGAACTTCTCAGAAGAACTGACTGACATGCTTCTTATTCAAGCCCTAAGAAATTAGCATTATGAAGATGAGATATTCATCTACTGAGTATGCCTCTTACTAAGGTCAAAGTAAATACAGTTAGTGAAAGTGAAGTGAAGTCGTTCAGTCGTGTCCGACTCTTAGCGAGCCCATGGACTATAGCCCACTAGGCTCCTCCATCCATGGGATTTTCCAGGCAAGAGTACTGAGGTGGGGTGCCATTGCCTTCTCCACCCGCACAAGCACGGCTGCTACTGCTACTAAGTCGCTTCAGTCGTATCCGACTCTGTGCGACCCCATAGGCGGCAGCCTACCAGGCTCCCCCGTCCCTGGGATTCTCACAGCAAGAACACTGGAGTGGGTTGCCATTTCCTTCTCCAATGCATGAAAGTGAAAAGTGAAAGTGAAGTCGCTCAGTTGTGTCTGACTCTTAGCGACCCCATGGACTGCAGCCTACCAGGCTCCTCTGCCCGTGGGATTTTCCAGGCAAGAGTACTGGAGTGGGGTGCCACTGCCTTCTCTGAAATAATACAGTTAAGAGGGACCCTTATACATGGGTACCTCCATGTAATTTTTCTGCTGCAAAGCCTAGCAATAATCTGAGATGCCTTATCAGATTTATTGTCTCAGCTTTATGAGCCTTACAGATGCTGAGAAAACTGGGGTGATTCACAAGAACATAGAAAAAGACAAACAAGAGAGTCAAGGGATTTATCCCAAAAGGATGAAAAATTTTAGATGGCTGTTTAAAAATGGGGAGAGGGGAAGAGATGAATAAAGCAAACAATGATGGGGTTGAAACAAAGGTTTTAATGCAGCACTCTAGGGGGCGGGGAGGACCAATGGGAGCTACTGCTGGTCCTCAATAGTAAAAGGCATTAAACAACTCCGTTATATTTACCCTGGTATGAAAAAATGTTAAAAGCTGGAGAATAAAGATGACAATGAGAACCTGACCTTGTACTCCCTGGAGCAACTATTCCATGGATTAATCAAATTGAGAACTGAAGGAGAGGCCAGGGTCTTCTGGCTCAAAGTCCAGCTGGAAAACACAAGGTAATACGCATTTGTGTGGGTAAAATAGCCTGGGGTTGGATAAAAGACATTTCTGGGACTCCCTGACATGGGAGCCTAATGTGCTATGATTCTAAAACCTGCTGAAGTCATAATGGGGATTAAGGTTAGATTGGGAAGAGAGGGATGGTTGACAGCATTAAAGTCAAAGTCTGGGTAAAAGCTGGAACATACTGATATGAACAAACTATGTGAAATAGTTTTATCTCTCCTTATATGATTACTAGAATGGGTATTACTGATATTGTCTAATATTGTAAAACACAAGACATACATGTTCACCCTAAGGCAAGTCTTGATTAGACATGCTAAATGGGAACAATTAAAACTGTCCAAGTCCACAGAAGTTGTCGACTTGAGACAGTACAGGATACCTAATGAATAAAAAGACTTTATGACTTTAATGACAAATGAGAAGCTGCTATGCTCTCATTTGTACCAATGAACTCTTTATACAATAACCATGTGCACCCTGTGAAAAAAGTAAATGGTTCATCCAGTTAACAGTAGACTATTTAAAGCTTGAACTCAATAATGCCACCACAGCATCAGCAGTCCTTGATATGGTTTGAACAGTAGAAAAAATATATACAGCAGACTTAATAAGTGGCATTCAGGGACTGAACATGAAAAAAAATTTTTCCCTCTAACTCTGAAGAAAAGCCAAATGCAGTTTTTCATGTGGAAAGACCCTAATTTATGTTTACTATACTAAACACAGGGCTATTTCAATTCACCAGCTTACTGGTATAATTTGTTTAGAAGAGATTTAGACGTAATGCAGGTCCTGAGTATAATATTATGTTGATTTCATGGTAACATCAGAAACTAAAGATAAAGGTAAGACTGACTTAAATGCAACGGTGACACACATGAACAAAAAGACTGTTACCAAGCATAGCAAAGCTCCAAGGACCTGCCCAAACTGGGAAAATTCTTAGGAATAACCTAGGTAGGAGCCAGCTTTATCATTCCACAGGTGAAAAAAAAAAATAAAACAGCTTCTGCCACCTACATCCCTAGAACTAAACAAGTAGTGCCAGTATTTGGTTGGTATATTTGTATTTTAAAGAACATATACTCCTCATCTGGGAATCTTACCAATACAACCACCCAAAAGAAAATCATACTTGAATGAGGGCCCGAACTATGTCTGAACAGCAAAAAGCAGTCTTTCTCTTGATGCTTATGGACCCTGTGATCCACAACTAGACATGATTTTGGAAGTGTTAGCAACACATACGCAGATTGAAACTCATGGTAAAAACCTCTGAGTGCCACTCACCAGAGATCCAGGATTTTGGACCAGAAAGTTTCCGGATGCCATGGTAAAACATATGCTATTTAAGAGAGAATTACTAGTTTGCCACTGAGCACTGAGGTTGACACCGTGACTGAAGGGCACAACATAACCATGAAACCTGAAATACCCCTTATGTCTTGGGTAACAGGAGAAAACAAATAAGGAAGGCAGAGTCCAGAAGTGTTCCACAAAAACAAGAGATGGTTTGTGCAGGAACATGCAACCAAGAGGATGCAATGAAATATTTATCATATTTATGAACAGGTAAAAGTGAAAGTGTTAATCACTCAGTTGTGTCCAACTCTTTTGAGACCCCATGGAACTGTAGCCTGCCTGGCTCCTCTGTCCATGGGATTCTCCAGGCAGTAATACTGGAGTGGATTGCCATTTCTTTCTCCAGGGAAGCTTCCTGACTCAGGGATTGCACCAGGGTCTCCTGCATTGTAGGCAGATTATTTATTGTCTGAGTTACTATCCTCTCTTTCCCTCTAAACATGACTTTGGAACTATACCAAAGGAACTGCTGAATGCTATGATCACATAGGTGGTACTCTAAAAACAGCTATTAGCTAACAAAGAGCTGCATGGTTTATGGATGGTGGTTCCAAAGTGTACAGAAAGCAATCTGTTTAGAAGGGTACCACTTTAACTGAAGAATGTAATAATGAATCATATCAATGAGCTGACCTGCATGCTGTTATCCCCTATATATGGTTTTTTACTGAATCCTGAAGTTGGTATGACAAGAGAGGTAGTCTTGAGGACTGTTTCCTAACTTCGTGCAAATGATAAGGAAACAGTCTGGTAAGACTCGCTAATGAATGCTATATCCTGAACACTTCTGTGTGGTATCACAGAAGGGTGTTTTTAAGTGAGGCACAACAGGTCAGCCAAACAGTACTGGCAGCAGTGTAGACAGAGCGAATTTGACAAGGTAAGCCTCAAAGCAAGGACACTGGCTGAAAATGTGCTGCGACAGGAGCTGAGGCTTTCAAGTCCAATGCCATTGGTTCTGCCACAGTTTACCCAGGAAATCTAAAGTGTGAAAGAACTAAAGAGAAGGTAGGAACATTCAAGAGATAAGCAGGACTTAGATACAAGTAGTAAAGGAAAGTGGTGATGGAAAAGGAAGGATGAATTACGGTTAAACTCTGAGGTGTGGGTGAAGCTATTCTTTCACAGGGAAAACAATGCTGTGCTCCTATTATTTTTGCTTTACACCATCAATTTAAAAAGCCACAAGAAGTCTAAAAGCTCAAAAACCTGACAGCAGCTATGAGAAAGTAATTTAATGTCTTACTGAGATTTATTACAAGACAAGGATAAGATCTGGACCCAAAGTGAAGGCATCTACAAAATTAGTCACCTCCAATAAAACAATAGCTAATTTGTAGGTAAGATGAAACATTTTGTAACAAAGGATATGAAAGTTTAAAGTAGTATTTCTACCCAAATGGGCTGTAAAACAGTGAAAGGTATCTTTAAAAGAAAACAGAACATTACCTTTATGAGATCAAGTTTAAAAGATTCCACACACTGTATTCTATGTTCTGAATATCACATGGGAGAAAATGACCAAATGAGCTGAAATAGATCTGGAGGCGAACTGACTACATTCAAGTCCTAGCACTACCACTTATGGGGATACACTGTATACATTATTAAAGCTTTCTGTGAGTAGACTTGCTCACTTTGAAACAGCTGAGAAATCAGTACCAACACTTCATGGGCGGTTGGTATGAATTAAACAAACATGTGGCATTCAGAAAAGTGCCCAGCACAAACTATGGGTGCAATACTTGTTAGCGAATAGGATTCATGAATCCTCTCTTTAAGAGAACTTTAAAAATTCCAATGGCTCTAACAAATTAAAAGCTCTAAAACATCCTAGAGTTAAACATTTAAGTGTGGTTAATTGAACTTAACAACTAACTAGAAACTTCAGTAGTTTCCAAAACAGTTCTGATGTGACAGGCTGGTGGTAAGTGAACATTACTGCATTCTAAGGGTAAAAGAGGGTTGAAATACAAAGCTATATTTTAATGAATTAGTAACTATGCTATTTAGATGTTTATAAATCCCGTTTTTCTACAAACTAAATCTGACATGAAATCAGTATATTTCCATGCTTTGACGCTAAAATGGCTATCAGTCATATGCATGAAAATATTACCTTTTAACATGACAGCCCAAAGCCCATAGCCCTGTGATAAATACCACAGAACACGTGAAAAAAAAAAAAGTGAGTTTGAACCAGAGGGATTGGAACCAGAGGGATTGTATATAAAGAAATAATATAACTCTATTATTGCAACCCAAATCCATGTACTAATTAATACATTTTCAACAAATGTCCATAAGACAATTAGCTCTCCCCGCATTGCAGGCAGACGCTTTAACCTCTGAGCTACCGCTGTTAATATAAATATGAATATAGAAACCATTAAATATTTTACCAAAAACTGTATCTTGCTCTAAGACATAAAACATACAAAAAATGTTTTAGGAAAAATAATTCTATAGGCACTTTTAATAATATTTCTTGATAAGCGATAACGACTTCTGTACCTATGTTCTTTGTGTTCCAATAGCTGACAGTCTCTACATGTCAGTCTATCACATGTTTCACAGAAAAGCTTCAACTGTTCTTGTTTGTGAACAGGGCAGAAAACAGGGCGCTGACCAGATGCTCCAACAGACTCTGCAGTAAAATAAAACATATATTGTAAAACTAAACAAAGCTTTCGTCTAACTTTATATATTCTTACCGATATTGGTATCAAAAGCTTGTAAAGTTAAGTACAAATGCTACAGGGGCTAAAGAGAGAGATCAATAGTAATCATTAAAACGGCTTCTCTCTTACCTGAGACATCTTCTTTCTTCCTGATCAAGTGATCTTTCGTGAATTTTACTCTTTGATGTGCTTCAATGCACGTCTTACACAGCCATTCTCCACACTCGACACAAAAGCCAACTGCACTCGCATTGTCTTCACAACTAGTACATACCTAAAGGAGGAAAGAAATGCTAACCCACATTAAATTTACAAAATATAGATCCACAAAACAAACAAGTAAAACCCTTCTACCTTACTCTCAAATATACCAATTCACCGTACCTAGAATAAAATCATCCTGCTATCCATTTCTCTTCAACAAAATCCTTCCCTTCCAGATCAAACATTCATGTGGAAAAAATCTAAGTCTCAGAACACAAAATTGACACAAGCTTTGAATTTTTAAGTCATAACTTTTAATCTCTTTTAGCCAGGTCTGAGGGTGTAGAATAAAGATACTCTTCACGTTCAAATTGAAAGATGAAACTAGGGCATAACTACCCAAAATTATGTAACAATTCAAGCATGTTTTCTTACAACTTACATTCTGATATGAAGAAAGTAATATAAAGAAAAATTGAGAAGCATACCTGTTCTGATTTCTCATCAGAACTGCTAGGAGTTTCAGATGTATCTTTCACAAAATAATTATCCACGAGGTCTATCTGTCTGCATTCTTGGCGGCATACTGGGCACCGTATTACACCAACTACAACACAAAACAACAACATTAAGAAATATTTTCAGAAAAAAATAAGGAAATTATACACGATGCCTATACAGGAACTACTCATTCATATGTCATAGATAAGAAGAAAGAAATAAGCGTTAAGAGCTAGGTAAAATGCTATTTCACTGAGTTATTTCATAGGGGGAAAATAACACCCATTTGGGAAAATAAAATAAGCATTAATGTGCAAATAAAAAACCTTAAGCTGCTTCTTCATTAAAATATGTGGTTGGTAATAATGGCACCCAAAGTTAACCAGATCCTAACCACTGGAAAACTGTTCGCCCTTATAAGGCAAAGGAGATTTTACGAGTGTGATGGAATTAAAGCTCCTGCAATGGTAACACTATCCTGGATTATCTGACAGGCCCTAAAATGTCATCAGTTCAGTTCAATCATTCAGTCATGTCTGACTCTTTGCAACCCTTTGAACCACAGCAGGCCAGGCCTCCCTGTCCATCACCAACTCCTGGAGTTTAACCAATTCATGTCCATTGAGTCAGTGATGTCATCCAACCATCTCAACCTCCGTTGCCCCTTCTCCTGCCTTCAGTCTTTCCCAGCATCATGGTCTTCTCCAGTGAGTCAGTTCTTCCCATCAGGTGGCCAAAGTATTGGAGTTTCAGCTTCAACATCAGTCCTTCCAATGAAGACGCAGGATTGATCTCCTTTAAGATGGACTGTACCAGTAATGCTGAAGAAGCTGAAGTCGAATGGTCCTATGAAGACCTGTAAGACCTTTTGGAACTCCAAAAAAGATGTCCTTTTCATTACAGGGGACTAGAATGCAAAAGTAGGAAGTCAAGAAACACTTGAAGTAACAGGCAAATTTGGCCTTGGAATACGGAATGAAGCAGGGCAAAGGCTAACAGAGTTTTGCCAAGAGAACACACTGGTCATAGCAAACACCCTCTTTGAACAACACAAGAGAAGACTCTACACATGGACATCACCAGATGGTCAATACCGAAATCAGATTGATTATATTCTTTGCAGCCAAAGATGAAGAAGCTCTACAGTCAGCAAAAACAAGACCAGGAGCTGACTGTGCCTCAGATCATGAACTCGATATTGCCAAATTCAGACCTAAATTGAACAAAGTAGGGAAAACCACTAGACCATTCCAGTATGACCTAAATCAAATCCCTTATGATTATACAGTGGAAGTGAGAAATAGATTTAAGGGCCTAGATCTGATAGAGTACCTGATGAACTATGGACGGAGGTTCCTGACATTGTACATGAGACAGGGATCAAGACCATCCCCATGGAAAAGAAATGCAAAAAAGCAAGATGGCTTTCCAGGGAGGCCTTACAAATAGCTGTGAAAAGAAACGAAGTGAAAAACAAAGGAGAAAAGGAAAGATATAAGCATCTGAATGCAGAGTTCCAAAGACTAGCAAGGAGAGGTAAGAAAACCTTCCTCAGCGATCAATGCAAAGAAATAGAGGAAAACAACAGAATGGGAAAGACTAGAGATGTCTTCAAGAAAATTGAGATAACAAGGGAATATTTCATGCAAAGATGGGCTCAATAAAGAACAGAAATGGTATGGACTTAACAGAAGCAGAAGATATTAAGAAGAGGTGGCAAGAATACACAGAAGAACTGTACAAAAAAGACCTTCACAACCAAGATAATCACAGTGGTGTGATCACTCATCTAGAGCCAGACATCCTGGAATGACAAGTCAAGTGGGCCTTAGAAAGTATCACTATGAACAAACCTAGTGGAGGTGATGGAATTCCAGTTGAGCTGTTTCAAATCCAAAAAGAAGATGAAGCTGTGAAAGTGCTACACTCAATATGCCAGCAAATTTGGAAAATTCAGCGTGGTGACAGGACTGGAAAAGATCAGTTTTCATTCCAATCCCAAAGAAAGGAAATGCCAAGAATGGTCAAACTACCAGACAATTACACTCATCTCACACGCTAGTAAAGTAATGCTCAAAATTCTCCACACCAGGCTTCAGCAATACATGAACCATGAACTTCCAGATGTTCAAGCTGGTTATAGAAAAACCACAGGAACCAGAGATCAATTGCCAACATCCTCTGGATCATCGAAAAAGGAAGAGGGTTCCAGAAAAACATCTATTTCTGCTTTAGTGACTATGCCAAAGCCTTTGACTGTGTGGATCACAATAAACCGTAGAAAATTCTGAAAGAGATAGGAATACCAGACCGCCTGACCTGCCTCTTGAGAAACCTATATGCAGGTCACAAAGCAACACTTAGAACTGGACATGGAACAACAGACTGGTTCCAAATAGGAAAAGGAGTATGTCAAGGCTGTATATTGTCACCCTGTTATTTAACTTATATGCAGAGTACATCATGAGAAAAGCTGGGCTGGAAGAAGCACAAGATGCAATCAAGATTGCCAGAAGAAATATCAATAACCTCAGATATGCAGATGACACCACCCTTATGGCAGAAAGTGAAGAGGAACTAAAAAGCCCCTTGATGAAAGTGAAAGAGGAGAGTGAAAAAGTTGGCCTAAAGCTCAACATTCAGAAAACGAAGATCATGGCATCTGGTCCCATCACTTCATGGGAAATAGATGGGGAAACAGTGTTAGACTTTATTTTAGGGGGGCTCCAAAATCACTGCAGATGGTGACTGCAGCCATGAAATGAAAAGACGCTTACTCCTTGGAAGGAAAGTTATGACCAACCTAGATAGCATATTCAAAAGCAGAGACATTACTTTGCCAAGAAAGGTCCATCTAGTCAAGGCTATGGTTTTTCCAGTGGTCATGTATGGATGTGAGAGTTGGACTGTGAAGAAAGCTGAGCGCGGAAGAATTGGTGCTTTTGAGCTGTGGTGTTGGAGAAGACTCTTGAGAGTCCCTTGGACTGCAAGCAGATCCAACCAGTCCATTCTAAAGAAGATCAGTCCTGGGTGTTCAGTGGAAAGACTAAAGCTGAAACTCCAATACTTTGGCCACCTCATGTGAAGAGTTGACTCAATGGAAAAGACCCTGACGGTGGGAGGGACTGGGGGCAGGAGAAGGGGATGACAGAGGATGAGATGGCTGGATGGCATCACCAACTAGATGGACATGAGTTTGGGTGAACTCCGGGAGTTGGTGATGAACAGGGAGGCCTGGAGTGCTGCAATTCATGGGGTTGAAAAGAGTCAGACACGAATGAGTGACTGAACTGAACTGAACTCAAGATGGACTGCTTGGCTCTCCTTGCAGTCTAAGAGACTCTCAAGAGTCTTCTCCAACACCACATTTCAAAAGCATCATTTCTTTGGCAATCAGCTTTCTTTATAGTCCAACTCTCAGATCCATACTTGACTGCTGGAAAAACCATAGCCTTGACTAGACAGAACTTTGTTTGCAAAATAATGTCTCTGCTTTTTAATATGCTTATCTAGGTTGGTCATAACTTTCCTTCCAAGCAGAAAGCGTCCTTTAATTTCATGGCTGCAGTCACCATCTGCAGTGAATCCCGAGCCCAAAAATATAAAGTCAGCCACTGCTTCCACTCTTTCCCTATCTGCCATGAAGTGATGGGACCAGATGCCATGATCTTCGTTTTCTGAATGTTGAGCTTTAACTTTTTCACTCTCCTCTTTCACTTTCATCAAGAGGCTTTTTCATTCCTCTTCACTTTCTGCCATAAGGGTGGTGTCATCTGCATATCTCAGGTTATTGATATTTCTCCTGGCAATCTTGATTCCAGCTTGTGTTTCTTCCAGTCCAGCGTTTCTCATGATGTACTCTGCATAGAAGTTAAATAAGCAGGGTGACAATATACAGCCTTGATGTACTCCTTTTCCTATTTGGAACCAGTCTGTTGTTCCATGTCCAGTTCTAACTGTTGCTTCCTGATCTGCATACAGGTTTCTCAAGAGGCAGGTCAGGTGGCCTGGTATTCCTATCTCTTTCAGAATTTTCCACAGTTTACTGTGATCCACACAGTCAAAGGCTTTGGCATAGTCAATAAAGCAGAAATAGATGTTTTTCTGGAACTCTTCCTTTTTCAATGATCCAGTGGATGTTGGCAATTTGATCTCTGGTTCCCCTGCGTTTTCTAAAACCGGCTTGAACATCTGGAAGTTCACGGTTCACGTGTTACTGAAGCCTGCTTGAAGAAATTTGAGCAATACTTTGCTGGCATTGAGATGAGTGCAATTGTGTGGTGGTTTGAGCATTCTTTGGCATTGCCTTTCTTTGGGATTGGAATGAAAACTGATCTTTTCCAGTCTTGTGGCCACTGCGAGTTTTCCAAATTTGCTGGCATATTGACTGGAGCACTTTCACAGTATCTTCTTTTAGGATTTGAGGTTGCTCAACTGGACTTCCTTCACCTCCACTAGCTTTGGTCGTGTGATGCTTCCTAAGACCCACTTACCTTCACATTCTAGGATGTCTGGCTCAAGGTGAGTGATCACACCATCATGATTATCTGGGTCATGAAGATCTTTTTTATACTGTTCTTCTGTGTATTCTTGCCACTTCTTCTTACTATCTTAGGCTTCTGCTAGGTCCATACCATATCTGTCCTTTATTGAGTCCATCTTTGCATGAAATGATCCCTTTATATCCCTGATATTCTTGAAGAGATCTCTAGTCTTTTCCACTCTATTGTTTTCCTCTATTTCTTTGCATTGATCACTGAAAAAGGCTTTCTCTCTCCTTGCTATTCTTGGGAACTCTGCATTCAAATGGGTGTAGCTTTCCTTTTCTCCTTTGCTTTTCTCTTTTCTTCTTTTCACAGTTATTTTTAAGAACTCCTCAGACAGCCATTTTGCTTTTTGCATTTCTTTTTCTTGGGGATGGTCTTGATCCCTCCCTATCTCCCATACAATGTCTCGAACCTCCGTCTACAGTTCATCAGGCTCTCTATCAAATTTAATCCCTTGAATCTATTTGTCACTTCCACCGTATAATCATAAGGGATTTGATTTAGGTCATACCTCAATGGTGTAGTGGTTTTCCCTACTTTCTTCAATTTCAGTCTGAATTGGGCAATAATCCCGGTCTCGTTTTTGCTGACTGTATAGAGCTTCTTCATCTTTGGCTGCAAAGAATATAATCAATCTGATTTTGGTGTTGGCCATTTGGTGATGTCCATGTGTAGAGTCTTGTCTTGTGTTGTTGGAAGAGAGTGTTTGCTATGACCAATGCATTCTCTTGGCAAAACTCTATTAGCCTTTGCCCTGCTTCATTCTGTACCCCAAGGCCAAATTTGCCTGTTACTTCAGGTGTTTCTTGACTTTCCACTTTTGCATTCCAGTCCTCTATAATGGAAAGGACATCTTTCTCGGCTGTTAGTTCTAAAAGGTCTTGTAGTCACAGGTGGCCTAACAAGAGGCAGGCAGGGAAGATTAGACTACAAGAAGAGAAGGCAGCTGATAATAAAAGCAGAGATTAATGTGCTTTGGAGATACAGACACAAGCCAAGGAATATAGGGGGGCTACTAAAAGCTGAAAAAAGAAAATAGATTCTCTCCTCAGAGCCTCCAGAAGGATCAAGACACGCCGACACTTTGCCTCTAGTCCAGTAAAACTGACTGCAAACTTTAGCCTTTCAGAACAGTTAAGAGAATAAAATGTATGTTGTTCTAAACACAAGTTTATGGCAATTCTGTTATAGCAGAAATAGAAATACACAATCTTCATCTTATAAATTCTGAGTTGATTAAGAGCAACCTGAATTCATCCTAATGTACAATGTGGGAAGAAAGATATTCTGAGACCTAACATGCCAGTGTTCTAGCATCTATCAGAAGAAACAAGCCTGCCAAGGTAAAAAGGAAGTTACAGTTAGTTAAAAATTAGAAAACAGCAGCACAGTCAACAGAACAGAGTGACTACTATACGTCAGCCATAAAATTGAAAAACATCGACATAATCCTTACTTTCAAGAAAGGGCTCAAGACTAGGATTTTACAGTTTATACCATGTACAATAGTAGGAAGCACCATACAAAGACAAGGATATTAACAGTCCAACAGTGGTCCATATAGGAGGTACAGCTCAGTGGTAGTGAGGGTTAGGTGGTAGGAAGAAGGAACTAGACACTCTACTAACCACTGTGTCCATGTTTGCATGTTTGTGTGGGGACTCAAATGTGTGTATGTAATCCACTGCCTATTCTTTGAAATTCCTAAGATTAAAATAAGGGAAGAAATCCTGTATGTTGCAACAATAACTTTTTTTTTTAATTTTAGGAAATTAAAAAGTCTTTGAGCTCTCTATCTTGATTTATGCTTGAGTTATGTGCCACAGTGGCTTTGAAATTTTTATCAGTAGTTTTCCTAATTTGTTTAAGAAATAATCCACTTTCATCTGCTTTTTAAGCTCAGTTCAGTTCATTCACTCAGTCACGTCCGACTCTTTGAGACCCCATGAATCACAGCACAAATCACCCCATGAATCACCCCATGATTCACAGGCCTCCCTCTCCATCACCAACTCCTGGGGTTCACTCAAACTCATGTCTATCGAGTCCATGATGCCATCTAGCCATCTCATCCTCTGTCATCCCCTTCTTCTCCTGCCCCCAATCCCTCCCAGCAACAGGGTCTTTTCCAATGAGTCAACTCTTCGCATGAGGTGGCCACAGTACTAGAGTTTCAGCTTTAGCATCAGTCCTTCCAATGAACACCCAGGGCTGATCTCCTTCAGAATGGACTGGCTGGCTCTCCTTGCAGTCCAAGGGACTCGCAAGAGTCTTCTCCAACACCACAGTTCAAAAGCATCAATTCTTCGGCGCTCAGCTTTCTTCACAGTCCAACTCTCACACCCATACATGACCACTGGAAAAACCATAGCCTTGACTAGACGGACCTTTGTTGGCAAAGTAATGTCTCTGCTTTTCAATATGCTACCTAGGTTGGTCATAACTTTCCTTCCAAGGAGTAAGAGTCTTTTAATTTCATGGCTGCAGTCAGCATCTGCAGTGATTTTGTGGAGCCCAGAAAAATAAAGTCTGACACCATTTCCACTGTTTCCCCATCTATTTCCCATGAAGTGATGAGATCAGATGCCATGATCTTCGTTTTCTGAATGTTGAGCTTTAAGCCAACTTTTTCACTCTCCTCTTTCACTTTCATCAAGAGGCTTTTTAGTTCCTCTTCACTTTCAAGAGGGTTGCATGGATTCTTCTAGTCTTCTAATTCAAGAGCATCTCTTTGACCCAAGGGTGCATTCAGCTAAACCAGGCAAGTGTTTAAGTGCATGGAAAGCACTTTGAAGACAAAAAAAGAAATGTTCTTTCTTTCTTTTTTTTGTAGCCTTCCTAATACCCTGGAGAAAGAAATGGCAACCTACTCCAGTATTCTTGCCTGGACAATCCCATGGATGGAGGAGCCTGGTAGGCTATAGTCCACTGGGTCGCAAAGAGTCGGACACGACTGAGCAACTTCACTTTCACTTTCTGCCATAAGGGTGGTGTCATCTGCATATCTGAGGTTATTGATATTTCTCCCAGCAATCTTGATTCCAGCTTGTGCTTCTTCCAGCCCAGCTTTTCTCGCGATGTACTCTACATATAAGTTAAATAAGCAGGGTGACAATATACAGCCTTGACGTACTCCTTTTCCTATTTGGAACCAGTCTGTTGTTCCATGTCCAGTTCTAACTGCTGCTTCCTGACCTGCATATAGGTTCCTCAAGAGGCAGGTCAGGTGGTCTGGTATTCCCATCTCTTTCAGAATTTTCCAGTTTCTTGTGATCCACACAGTCAAAGGCTTTGGCATAGTCAATAAAGCAGAAATAGATGTTTTTCTGGAACTCTCTTGCTTTTTCCATGATCCAGCAGATGTTGGCAATTTGATCTCTGGTTCCTCTGCCTTTTCTAAAACCAGCTTAAACATCTGGAAGTTCGCGGTTCACATATTGCTGAAGCCTGGCTTGCAGAATTTTGAGCATTACTTTACTAGCATGTGGGATGAGTGCAATTGTGCGGTAGTTTGAGCATTCTTTGGCATTGCCTTTCTTTCGGATTCAAATGAAAATGGACCTTTTCCCAGTCCTATGGCCACTGCTGAGTTTTCCAAATTTGCTGGCATACTGAGTGCAGCACTTTCACAGCATCATCTTTCAGGATCTGAAACAGCTCAACTGGAATTCCATCACCTCCACTAGCGTTGATCGTAGTAATGCTTTCTAGGCCCACCTGACTTCACATTCCAGGATGTCTGGCTCTAGGTCAGTGATCTCACCATCGTGATTATCTTGGTCGTGAAGGTCTTTTTTGTATAGTTCTTCTGTGTATTCTTGTCACCTCTTCTTAATATCTTAATAGCTTTTTAAGTTACTGAATTTAAATTAATAAGACAGAGCTCTTTGATAGCACAGTTTTTTAAATGCTGCAGGTCTGCAGCCATTACCACTTCAAAGATGTCTGTTGAGGAAAAAATTTTCCCTTGTTAAATTAGTTCCTATTTCTGTAGAAATTTCATTTTTAAATCTGTGATAGATGTGCTATCATAACGCAAGTATATAGTTGTTTTTTTTTTCTATCAACCACTCATTGTCATTCAACAGTAAAGACATTAAAGATACAGCAAGCTTATAAAGTACTATTTTCTAAAAGAAATAGGAGACATCTTCATTATTGTACTTTTGGTTATGCAAACACTTTGATAACAGAAATGTTTATGTCCCCCATAAATCTGGTTAGAAATCAATTTTGATTTTGTTAAGTTAAGCAGACTATAGGCAGACAGAGTACTGTGCAGAAGTGGTCAAAAGTTAGATAGAAGCCTACAGTAAGAATGCTAGATCTTAAAAAAGAAACTAGGGGTGGGGAAGGAGGCGGGTGATGGGTTCAGGATGGGGGACACATGTGCACCTGTGGCTGATTCATGTCAATGTATGCCAATAACCATCACAATATTGTAAAGTAATTATCCTCCAATTAAAATAGTTTTT
This sequence comes from Oryx dammah, assembly GCF_014754425.2. NCBI lineage: Eukaryota > Metazoa > Chordata > Mammalia > Artiodactyla > Bovidae > Oryx > Oryx dammah. The sequence continues at coordinate 27,533,388 of NW_024070212.1, read as the reverse complement.
TAAAAAAAGAAATTGGTTTATGAATTAAATATTTTGTGCCTTGGTCAAACATTAACTGATGTCACAAATTCCCTGGCAGTCCATCGGTTCAGAGTCCACGCTTCCACAGCAGGGCACACAGGTTTGATCCCTGGTGGGAAAACTCAGATCACTCAAGCTGCCCCACATGGTCCAAAACTTAAAAAACAAAAGTCCTGTCATTGAAAAATGATGTCTGTGTAGAATGACAAAAATAACCAGTGTTGAATCATGTTATATTTCCTGACATTCCACATTATCCCAGGTTGCTAAATGTGTGCTTTCCAAGAAATCTGACTTATTATTGTATACATTTACTGCCTTATGTGACACTTTTGTCACTGTTAGAGATTCAGTAATTAAAATCGGAAATAGAAGCTTAGGTTATTTTCCTTCTCAAAACTATGTTCCTTGGAGCCACATTATTACGATAGCTTTCATGCCTGTATGCAAATTGCTAACAAGTCCATTATAAACCAACTGAATGTACAAATCTTAGTGCTGGTGCTGAAATCTCGTCAGAATAGTCACCATGATATCAAGGTTTGTTTCAACATTTGTAACCATCAAGTGTCAATCAAAATTGAAGATGAAACACTAATGAATGCTGAGTCCTCAGGCTTTAGGTATACTTCCTCTTTAGGTTTTTGGGTTCTCTGTTTTTACCATACTGTTTCATTTAAATTTCCTACACACTAACTTCATATGTGCGACTAAAATAAAACTGCAGTACGTATTTTTAAATGGGTTTAAGACTAGTATTTAATTTTTACAGTTTATACCACGCACAACTTACAAAGACAAGGATATAAACAAAGAGCTGTAGATACAAGAAGTATAGCTCAGTGGTAGAACTTTTGACTGCAAGGAGTTGTACATATACAAACTACAGAAGCTTACATAGTAATTGTAATGGAATGCCATGCTAAAAGGAATATCAGCACTGCAGTAATGCGAATGGGAATAAAGTGCAATAAGCAGGGGACATGTGTATATATGTACAGCTGACTCATCTTGCTATACAGGAGAAACTAACACAACATTGTAAAGCACCCATGCTACAATAAAAGTTAAAAAATAAATCAAAGTAGGAATATCAGTCTCTCAGCAAACATATATACTTTGCTACAGAGAATTTTACAATTATATATATGAAACAAAATACTGTTTATACTGCAAAATGCATACAGAGATCCCCCTCAACGGAAATGCATAAAACAATTTGTGAAAGCAAAGGAAGAAACAGTATGGTCAGGAGAAAGGGAAAAATGAATATAAATATTTTTATACCGAAGATGGCATGAGTTAAAAGTCATTCAAGAAACATACAGCATAACCACAAAGGAGAAAAGTATAAGTAAGGAGCAAAAATACATGGGCAATGAACTTCTTACAATGAGTGAATAAGGTAAGTCCTCACTGAGAAGGTGACAGTTTCACATGATCATGAAGAATCAACTGCATTCACTAATGTGCAAGAAAGAGTATACTTGGTTGGTCTGGGTTCATTGAACCCTGCACATTTCTAAGGAAAGCTTTCAGTACTAGCCCTTGATGGGCATATAGGAGATGACTTCTGAACTCTTGGAATATTAATTATGCCTGATAAAAGTGCCTCCCCCTCAAAAAAAAAAGTTTCTGTTTGCCTGAGGCCTGAGGCCATCTGCATTCAGTCTGACCTCTGGATCTGACTGGAGGTCAAGTAGGTGGTATCAGTTCTGTGGAGGCTCTACACCTGTATGACTGACTCCCCAATAAAAACCACAGACACAGAGGCTCAGGTGAGCTTCGCTGGTTGGTAACACTCTTTCTGCATACTATCTCACAGTAACTGGGAGAGTAAAGCATCTCCCTGTTTAACTCTACTGAAGGGAGACACTTGGAAGTGTGCGCCTGCTTCCTCCTGGATTTCACACCATGCACCATGAGTATAAGGGTTTTTCTTAACTCTAAGTCCTCCCGACAAATCATGAATCTGAGTGTGGTCTTGGGGACCCCATAAAAAACTAGCAAAGAAAGTAACAGCATGCAAACCAAGAACAGCAGATGCAAAGTTCACAAACAGAAAAAGAACAGGAGCCTATAAAGAGAAAACTATCTGTATGTATTAGTATACATATATAGTCATATATCTAAAATATTGAGAAAGTTAAGAAATTTGTGACATCTAAATGAGTATCTTTCAAAAGACATACTGTTTGTAAAAGAATGATCTGATGCAAATCATACTAGCTTTTGATTTCTGGGTTCAATAAGCTCAGATTCTTAAAATTTCTACTTCTATCTAGCAAGCTGACATCACAGTTTATGACTTTTCATCTTTTCAAATAATGTACACAGCAAAAGGATACTGAATACAGCAGAAGAATCACAACCCGAAGTACACACGTGTAGGGGGATACATTTGAGGAAGACTTTTGTCATAAAGATTTTCAGAGAAGCTTGAAATTCAGAATTTGAAGCATGAAAGAACTCCCAAAGAGACATAGGAAAATTTAAGTTGGCAGAATCAACAAACCCCATTCCTATGCTGACTACTTATTCCTGTCAGACTACCCAGCAAAGTATCTTATCACCAAAACAGAAAGAGCTGAAGTTTCTTTAGGGATCTTTTTGGTATTCTATATTTATAAATAAATTTTTAGATTATATAAATGTTTTTGTTGAAAATGAGAATCTTTTGAGTTTGTAAGTATGCCCCTGTAACTAGTGATCAAATAAGTGTGCTCCTGACTCTATCACTCAGTACCAGTTGCCATGCTGTCTTCATCTTCAGTATTACACAAAACTGAAACCCAAACTTCAAAGCCAAAGCTAGTGACCAGTTTTACACATAATGTTCCTAGAACTGATTTCATTACTTCAAAGCTCAAGTTCTGAGGGACTCATTCATACTCACTGATTTCCTTTAAATGTTAATTTACTAAAATGTACGGTCACTGGGATGGAGGATGGGAGGGGGTTAAAGGCTAAAATAGACAAGTCTACAAACCAGTTATCTCCACAGTGTTGTTAAGTGGAATTTAGTTTCAGTAAACTGACTGATGGGACTTCCATTCAAGACGGATCATTAAGCAGATGCGAAAAGACCACATGACCCCCAACTCAAATACAGAAATAGCTAACATACAACAAATAAAAGTGTAAACCCAAAAATACCTAACCAAGTCTACACCCAAGAACGCAAAATTCTGAAGTGCCAGAAACAAAACAGAGCGCTCAAAGCCTAAGTAGTGAGGCAGTGATATAAGTGAGCCACAGAGGTCATCATTACCACTCCTGGGAACAGGAAGTAAGATAAAGGTCAAAAGGTGAAACTGAACTGCCTCAGTAAAGCCATGGGGCAATCTTTTAAGCACTCTACAAACAAAAACCCTCACCAGTCCTGGAGTCACCCCCAAGCAATCTCAACACTAAATAAGCTTGATGCACAGATATGTAAACAAAGTATGTACTATTTGCACAGTACACAGACAGGCCAAGTCAAGAAACTAAGAAGCTTACCTAGTATACTAGTAGCTTCCGGGTTGGTGAACTGGTAGAGATTCAGGAAGAGTGACACTCGGGCGAGCATGGACACTCCATACCTCTTCCCACAAACCTTGCCCTATGCATAGCTTCTGACTATTCCTGAGCTATGGCCGTTTGTAATAAACTGGGAGGTAATGCTGGATGACTTAAGGGAAGATCACGTAGTGATGCAACCTCTAGCCCTGAAGCTTCATGTCCTGGCACCAGTTTTCGCAATGTCAGAAACATTGAATGGAAAATTAGAAGTAAATCTATTATGAACCAGAATGAACCCAGTCCATCACACTAGTCATCTTCTCCAAGGGTGAAGTCAACATTTCTCATCTGTCCTCTATCCTAAGCTTAAGTTCTTACTTAAAATCTCCTCTTTAATCAACTCATAACTCCAAGCAAAATGTTCACAAAGTTGAAGTCATTATTTTTGTCCAACAGCTACTTCTTTTCCTGGGATTCCTAGGTAAATTCACGGACTGATTCAACAACAACCAAAAGAAACTTTTCTGGACTCTTATAAACATAAAACCATCTCATTAGAACTCCTTCCAACCCAAGGCACAAGTAGAACTCCCACTGAAGATAAGCTCATAAATAAACCTACAATGCACATGAAGACCCCAATGCTGCTGGAATGAGGAGACAGACACAATAAACCAGGAAGTAAACCCTAAAACCACAGAGAACAAAACAGTCTGACAGACTTCAGATATGACGCAATGTTCACAGAGATAGAGAGGACAAATGAAATCCATGAAAATGGGTAGATATAAACAAGAAAATGAATAAACTTAACACACTAATTAATAAGCAAGTGGTAACTGTTAAGAAAACTATTAAGATAGAAGACACATATGAAGAAATTATATAGAATTCAACACAGAGATAAGGAGAGAGAATACAAAAGAGAAGAAGCAAGCTAAAGAATTCAATGAGCCTTTCTGGCAGTGACAACCTCCCCACAAGAACAATCCTCTCACAAAGGATCTCGTTCATCCCTCTCCATAAAAGAAGAGGAAACCTAAGGAGTGCCTGGTGCGGAGCCCTAAATTCCCCAATTTTCATGGATGTGAAATGCCCAAGATGTTATAAAATCACCACCATCTTTGGCCATGCACAAATAGTTTTGTAAGCTGGCTGCTCTACTATCCTCTGTCAACCTACAAGAGGAAAAGCAAGACTTAAGGAGAATGTTCCTTAGACAGAAGCAGCATTAAAAGCATCCTGAATCAAGATGACTGGGAACCCATCCCAATACACACATTCTGGACATGTGAAAAAAAAACAAAGGAACTAAATGAGAAACTCCAGCATATGTTAAAAAGAAGTTCATTAAGGAAATGAAGTAGAGATGCTAAAGAGATAAAGGCTGGAAATTTCAGACCTACAGAAATGAGCCCTCAGATTGCAATCCAACTCGTAAGCAACATGAAAATACCTCTGCACCTAAACATCAGCAAACATGAAGAAAAACTTTTGGTTTTTTTTGGCCATGTCATGTGGCTTGTGGGATCTCAGTTCTCTCACCAGGGATTAAACCCAGGCCACAGCAGTGAAAGCCCACAATCCTAACCACTAGGCCACTAGGAAACCCCTCAAAAAACCCTTAATAACTACTAGTAATAGAAGAAAATCAGACTTAGAGTTTATCTCATCAGTTTTTAAAAAAAAAAAAAAAAAACTGCCTAACAACAACAGGAATAATTATCTTCAAAGCTGCTGGAGAAAATAAAAGTCAACTGGCAATCTATACCCTGATAAAGCTATTATTCTACAATAAGAGCAAATCAAATTACTAGACATAAAACAGTACTATTCATTGCTATAAGAATTAATAAAGCATTGGGCTGAACCATATAAAACTGGTTAGGACCTGCCAAGCATGTCAATTTTATACAGTTCAATCTGATATCTGAGAACATGGAAAAATATTTAGAAGTGAGATGCAAAAAATAATTAGCAAAGGCATCAATAAAACATTGATATCTAACTATGCATGGGCTAAAAGTAAATATAACTATGAGAGAGATTAAAAAACATAAAACACTAAAATATAATTATCTGTTCTATTAACTGTACAAAAAAGATCTTCACGACCCAGATAATCATGATGATGTGATCATTAATCTAGAGCCAGACATCTTGGAATGTGAAGTCAACTGGGCCTTAGAAAGCATCACTACAAACAAACCTAGTGGAGGTGATGGAATTCCAGTTGAGCTGTTTCAAATCCTGAAAGATGATGCTGTGAAAGTGCTGCACTCAGTATGCCAGCAAGTTTGGAAAACTCAGCAGTGGCCACAGGACTGGAAAAGGTCAGTTTTCATTCCAATCCCAAAGAAAGGCAATGCAAAAGAATGCTCAAACTACCGCACAACTGCACTCATCTCACATGCTAGTAAAGTAATGCTCAAAATTCTCCAAGCCAGGCTTCAGCAATACGTGAACTGCAAACTCCCTGACCTTCAAGCTGGTTTTAGAAAAGGCAGAGGAACCAGAGATCAAACTGCCAACATCCGCTGGATCATGGAAAAAGCAAGAGAGTTCCAGAAAAACATCTATTTCTGCTTTATTGACTATGTCAAAGCCTTTGACTGTGTGGATCACAATAAACTGGAAAATTCTGAAAGAGATGGAATGCCAGATCATCTGACCTGCCTCTTGAGAAACCTATATGCAGGTCAGGAAGCACCAGTTAGAACTGGACATGGAACAACAGACTGGTTCCAAATAGGAAAAGGAGTACGTCAAGGCTGTATATTGTCACCCTGCTTATTTAACTTATATGCAGAGTACATCATGAGAAACGCTGGACTGGAAGAAACACAGCTGGAATCAAGATTGCCGGGAGAAATATCAATAACCTCAGATATGCAGATGACACCACCTTATGGCAGAAAGTGAAGAAAAGCTAAAAAGCCTCTTGATGAAAGTGAAAGAGGAGAGTAAAAAAGTTGGCTTAAAGCTCAACATTCAGAAAACAAAGATCATGGCATCTGGTCCCTTCACTTCATGGGAAATAGATGGGGAAACAGTAGAAACAGTGTCAGACTTTATTTGAGGGGGGCTCCAAAATCACTGCAGATGGTGACTGCAGCCATGAAATTAAAAGATGCTTACTCCTTGGAAGAAAAGTTATGACCAAACTAGATAGTATATTCAAAAGCAGAGACATTACTTTGCCGACTAAGGTCCGTCTAGTCAAGGCTATGGTTCTTCCTGTGGTCATGTATGGATTTGAGAGTTGGACTGTGAAGAAGGCTGAGCGCCAAAAAATTGATGCTTTTGAACTGTGGTGTTGGAGAAGACTCTTGAGAGTCCCTTGGACTGCAAGGAGATCCAACCAGTCCATTCTGAAGGAGATCAACCCTGGGATTTCTTTGGAAGGAATGATGCTGAAGCTGAAGCTCCAGTACTCTGGACACCTCATACCAAGAGTTGACTCATTGGAAAAGACTCTGATGCTGGGAGGGATTGGGGGCAGGAGGAGAAGGGGACGACTGAGGAGGAGATGGCTGGATGGCATCACTGATTCGATGGACGTGAGTCTGAGTGAACTCTGGGAGATGGTGATGGACAGGGAGGCCTGGCGTGCTGCGATTCATGGGGTCGCAAAGAGTCAGACACGACTGAGCGACTGAACTGAACTGAACTGATTATAATTAAACTTTAAAAATTATTCTAATTAAAATATGAAGGAAAATTAAGATATGATTAAAATTTTGTCAATTAAAATAAGGTAAAATCTTTCCTTAATAAAATAAGCAAGGGCCTTGAAATTCAATCACACAAACCAGAGTCAAGTTTCAGAAATTCCAAGAACGAACCTCTTTTTTTCAGTCTGATTCACATAAATTTGCTCATAAAACACTGGGGACATAGGGACTCTGTCACCCCCACATTCCTTATCAGATGTTTCCCAGCCCAATTCTGCTCTACCTTGTACTTCTGCCCTCATCCAATAAGATTTTTAATGTGCCCACGTGAAAATACAGGCTGTGCTGGGGACAGGAAATAATCATATCAAGCTATGTCTATATTTGCATTTGTACAAGGTTTCACTATAAGATCAGTTAGTATTTACTGAGAAATTTATATATGTATTAGTTCAGTCAGTCCTCATAACAGTTCTGTAAAGTAGGATCAATTACTATATCCATTTCAAAAGTGAGGAAACTGAGGTTCAGAGAGATTAGATAATGTTCTCAAGTCATAGGAAAATGTAAGTGGAGGAGAGAGGAGACCAAGGTCTGAAACTAAAATGTATGAACCTACAGCCCTACAGTCTTCTTGGAGAAGACTCTTGAGAGTCCCTTGGACTGCAAGGAGATCCAACCAGTCCATCCTAAAGGAAATCGGTCCTGGGTGTTCACTGGAAGGAATGATGCTGAATCTGAAACTCTAGTACTCTGGCCACCTCATGCGAAGAGTTGACTCACTGGAAAAGACCTGAGGCTGGGAAGGATTGGGGGCAGGAGGAGAAGGGGACGACAGAGGATGAGATGGCTGGCTGGTATCACCGACTTGATGTACATGAGTTTGGTGAACTCCGGGAGTTGGTGATGGACAAGGAGGCCTGGCGTGCTGCGATTCATGGGTTCGCAGAGTCGGACACGACTGAGTGACTGAACTGAACTGAACTGAACCACGCACCTAACAAGACTGCTTCTAAATATAAAAGAAAAACCTGGTAAAACTGAAAGTAGACAAACTGAAGCATGAAGATGAATGAATGAGAGGGGGAATAAAATACACAGGCTCACTGAATGTGAGACATTATCAAATGGCTAAATACATGTGTAATTGGTATTTCAGAAAGGATATTTTTAAAAAATCAGAAAAATATTTTAAGAGAAAATTGCCAAGTTTTCTCCAACTTGAACAAAAATAATCCAAAATTCAAGAATCTCAATAATCTCTGAGGATTACACCTTTAAATAAAACCATACCAAAGCACATCATAAAATCAACTGCTTAAAACTAATAATAAAGAGTAAACCTTAACAGCAGTGGGAGAGGCGGGTATGAACACATTACATACAAAGGAACAAAGATAACAAAGACAGCAGACTTTTCATCAGAAACTATAAATCCACGGGACTTCCCTTGTAGTCCAGTGGCTAAGATTCCATGTTCCCAATGCCGGGTTCTATCCCTGACCAGGGAACTAGATGCTACATGCCACAACTGAAATATTCTGCATGCTACAACGAAGACACGGTGCAGCCAAAATACATAATTTTTTTTTTAAAGCCAGAAGTTGTTAATGGAATGCCATCATTAAGGCAGTAAAAGCAAAAACAGACACATGAATTAACAAACCAAATGAAATGACAAACTACAGGGGAGAAAACAAACAGCAGAGATTACCGATGTAGAATTAGTGCATAAATATAAAATGAGTGTTTAATGTAATCAAAATAGAATACCATTAACTATGACCAAAGGAAAATACAAAAACAGATTTTAAAAAGAACAAAAACCTAGAAACAAAAACAGCTAAGTAATAAGTTTAAAATAAATGGAAACCATAACAAAGACAAAAGTATAATGAAACTTTTCAGTGCACTTTTGAATGGGGGAAAAAAAAAGTGCTTCAAGAAATTTTTTGAGGGAGGTTTATTATTTGGCCCTGCTACACAGCATGTGGGATCTTAGTTCCCTGACCAGGGGTCAAACCTGTGACCCCTGCAGTGGAAGCAGGGAGTCTGAACCAATGGATAGTCAGAGAATTTTAGTTAACTAAAATTTAAATAGCCACAACTAACTAGTACTATGGTACAAGACCTAGGAAGTTCCTAGAACTTCAGACCTAGGAAAATATTTGAGATATTACTTTAAAAAAATATATTAACTTTTTAATTTTTTGAGAAAATATAATTACACACAGCCAAAAAAATCAACAGCTAGCTAACTTCCACTAAGGGAAGAATGAAAAGTGAACCCTCCCCTCAAAGTGCAGACATAAAACTCAACAAAATTGTCACAAACCATAGAACCCATCCATTTCAAAGCACTGGGAAACAATCATTATCAGACAAAATGAGAAATGCTTATTCTACAAAAATCTGCTATGGTAAAAACAGTGGAAGGCACTGGCCTTCTTGCCTGAGCATGATCCTACGATCTCTACTCGCACTTGAAAATTCTAGTATGCACCATCCTAGTTTTACTAGAGTGAGGGTGAGCATGAAAAACAGCAGCTCTGTTCTCATACCACACACAAAACTAAACTCAAGATGGATTAAGACCAGAAACCATAAAACTTTTAAAACACAGACAGAACACTCTTGACATAAATGGTAGCAATATTTCTGCATCTATCTCCTAAGGTAAAGGAAACAAAACCAAAAGTAAACAAACGTTGGGCTTCCTTGGTGAGCAATGCAGGAGACACCACTTATCCCTGGTCCAGGAAGATACCACAACTAAGCCCGTGTGCTACAACTGCTGAGCCTGCACTCTAGAACGCAAGAGCTGCAAATGAGCCTCTAGGCTGCAACTGCTGCAGCCCGAGTGCCTAGCGTCCATGCCCCGTAATAAGAGAAGCCACTGCAATGAGAAGCCCATGCACTGCAGCCAGAAAGTAGCCTCTGCCCATCGCAAGAGAAAGCCCACACACAGCAATGAAGACCCAGTGTGGCCAAAAATACAACAAATAAAAATTTTAATTAAAAAATGGGACCTAATTTAACTCAAAAGCTTCTGCAGAGCAAAGGAAACCAGCAACAAACAAAAAGACCACCTACTGAGTGGGAGAAAATATCTGCAAATGGTATGACCAACAATACCCAAAATATATATTGTTGTTTAGTCACTAAATCGTGTCCGACTCTTTTGTGACTCCATGGACTACAGCCCGCCAGGCTCCTCTGTCCACGGGATTTCCCAGTCAGGAATACTGGAGTGGGTAGCCATTTCCTTCTCCGGGGGATCTTCCCAACCCAGGGACTGAGTCTCCTGCATGGCAGGCGGATTCTTTACCACTGAGCCACCAGGAAAGTCCCATAAAGCTCATGTAACTCAATATTAAAGGAAAACAACAATTAAAAACTAGGCAGAGGACCTGAATAGACATTTTCCCAAACAAGATATACAGATGACTGACAGTGCTCATCACTGCTAATCATAAGAGAAATGCATATCAAAACCACACTGAAGGACTTTCCTGGTGGTGCAGTGGTTAAAAATCCACCTGGAAATGTGAGGCACCCCGGTTCAATCCCTGGTCAGGGAACCAATATCCCACATGCTGTGGAGCAACTAAGGTCGTGCACCACAACGAGAGCGTCCACGTGCCACAGCTAGAGTCTGTGCCCTGCGACAAAAGATTCTATACGACACAACAAAGATTCCGAGTGTCCCAACTAAGACCTGACAAAGTCAGATAAATAAATATTATTTTTTTAAAACCCTGAGATTATCACCTCACATCCATCCGAACAGCTATTACCATGACAAATGTTGGTGAGGATGTGGAGAAAAGGGAACACTGCTACACTGTTAGTGGGAATGTAAACTGCTGCAGCCACTCTGGAGAACAATATGGAGGTTCCTTAAAAAAAAAAAAAACTAAAAATAGAACTACCATATGGGAATAAAATCAAAGAAAGTGAAAACGCTAACTCAAAAAGATACATGCACCCCAATGTTCATTGCAGCATTATTTACAATGGCCAGGATATGGAAGCAACCTAAGTGACCATCAACAGATGGATAAAGTATATATATACATAGAGAATATTATTCAGCCATTAAAAAAAAAAAGAGTGAAATTCTGCCTTTTAAAACAACACAGATGGACCTGGAGGGTATTATGCTTAATGAAATAAGTCAAACAGAGAAAGACAAATACTGCATCTTAAATTTACATGCAGAATCTAAAAACTAAAACAAATGAATGAATATAACAAAACAGAAACCAATACAAATACAGAGACATCAATAGGCAGAGGGAAAGAGAAGGCACAAGAAAAAGGTAGGTGATTACGAGGCACAGACTCATAAGCATGAGATAAATAAGCTACAAAGATAGAGTTATAGCACAGAGAATATAGCCAATCTTATATAATAATTTTTTGTGTTTTTTATTTTGTTCCTTGTTTTTCTTCATATAATAACTTTAAATGGAGTATAATATATAAAAATATTGGCTCACTCTGTTGTATGCCTGAAACTAATGTAACACTGTAAATTAACTATACTTCAACTTAAAAAACAAAAAAGCAGCTTTGGTACCATATGAAGCAGGATCAATTAGGTCAGGAGAGCAAATGTGAACAGATTTGCCAGCTAAAAGTAGGTATTCCAGTTTGGGAAGAACACCTTGTACACACTGAAGTTTGCAGGTAGCAGGCCACTAGGAAAACATAAGACACTTAAAATGAGAGTCACAGAATTAAGATAAAATTCTCTACACACACCTGGCTAACTAAAAGGGATACTCAAGAAAGCCCAGCAAAAATAAAAAGCCAAATGAGACTAAAAACTGGCTGCAACTTTTAGTGTGTTTCCTAAACTAAACAAAGATGGATCACTAATGGTGTGAGGCTGATAAACTCAAGATATTTGATCGAAACTTCCACCCTAAAGCACTGGTTGACCACCAAGCTATGCAGACATACTAATAGAAGCGAACCCTAGAAAGCCAGGCTAAGCAATAAAAATAAAAATAACTGAAAAGAGGTATCAATGACTGTGAGCTGTACAAATTTCATACTTTAAGCAAGCTACTACAAAATAGCAACAACCCGCAGAAAAATAAACCAGAATTCAGAGTTGCTATAAGACAGGAAATCACAAAGAAACAGAGAAGTGTGACTTAACCTGGGGTAGGGGGGAATCAATCAACTAATCAACTGAGTCCAAACACTGAAGTTAATAAATTTCAAAGCAGCTATTATAAAATACTCCTAAGAATAAAGTAAAATATGATGACAGTACTCAACATACAGGAAGTCTGAAGAGAGAACTAGGAATTATAATAACCACCCGTAAGATGAAAAGTAGAACATCCAAAATAAAAATTTAATCATATATCTAGGCTCAGCAGCAGACTTAGTGGACCTGTAGATAAATCTAAGTATTCAATCCTTAAAAGGCAGAAAAATCCAAACAACAGGGGGAGGAGGAGGAACAGCCAGGGAGATATCAAGATATCAAAATGAATGCAGTGGAAGTCTCAGAAGATGGAGTAAGGAGTAGGAAAAATGTTTTGAGAAAATAATAGCCAAAAATGTCCCAAACTCAATAAAATACATTAATCTGAAGAGTCAAAAAGCTGGAAAAATTCAACTATAATAAAACAGAATCAAACCTTGATTTATCATACTCAAACTACTGCAAGGCAAAGATTTTTCAAAGAAAATCCTAAAAGCAGAAACAGAAAAACAATTCTTCACCCACACGTGAACAACATTAACATCTGACTTTTCATCAGAAACAATGGAGGCCAGAAAGCAATGAAGTGACATATTAAAGTAACTGAAAGACTGTAGAACCAAGAATTCTTTATAAAACAAAAATATTCTTCAATCTGAAAGCAAAGTAAGGCAATCCCCAGATAAACAAAAATTAATAGAATGTCATGAGCGTATTTGTACCACAAAAGAAATACTAAATGAAGTTCACTCAGGCTGAAACAAAACTGCAATCAGACAATACCCTGAATTCACAGAATGGCAAAGAGAAGCATTAGAAAGGGTAAACATGGAAGACACAAAAAAGACTGTTTTCCTCTTAATTTCTTTTAAAAAAACAAAAAATGTAAGATTGTTTAAAGTGATGATCAGAATAGAGTTTTTTAAACATATAAACAGAATAAAAAGATAGTTACAAAGGAGAAGTGAGAAGTGAAAGTCACTCAGTCATGTCCAACTCTTTGCAACTCCATGGACTGTAGAAGGCCAGGCTCCTCTGTCCATGGAACTGTCCAGGCCAGAATATTGGAGTAGGTATTCCTTTCTCCAGGGGATTTTCCCAACCCAGGTTTCCACACTGCAGGCTTATTCTTCACCAGCTGAGCCATCAGGGAAGCCCCAGTTACAAAGGAGAGGAATGTATCTATAGCAAAGTTGCTAGATTTTAACAAAATTTATACAATATTATCTTGAAATGGCTTGTATTAAATTAGACATATAATTGCTAGAGGAAAAACTAAGACAAAAACAAAGTAAAAACAAAAAGAGAGAAAATTTTAAAGAACATTAAAAATACTGGACACAAAAGGCTTAGTAAAAGAAAGGAACCAAAACCTGACGTGACAAAGAGAGAACAAACATCCTAAATCCAACCACACAACTGCTGCTGTTGTTCAGTCCCTAAGTCGTGTCCGACCCTTTGAGACCCCATGGACTGCAGCACCCCAGGCTTCCCTGTCCTTCACCATCTCCCAGAGCTTGCTCAAACTCATGTCCATTGAGTCGGTGATGCCATCCAACCATCTCATCCTCTGTTGTCCCCTTCTCCCGCCGTCTATCTTTCCCAACATCAGGTCTTTTCAAATGAGTCGACTCTGCATCAGGTGGCCAAAGTATTAGAGTTTCAGCTTCAGCATCAATCCTTCCAATAAATATTCAGGACTGATTTCCTTTAGGATTGACTGCTTTGATCTCCTTCCTGTCCAAAGGACTTTCAAGAGTCTTCTCTTACACCACAGTTTGAAAGCTTCGACGCTCAGCATTCTTTATGGTCCAACTCTCACATCCATATATGACTGCTGGAAAAACCATAGCTTTGACTATATGGACCTTTGTCAGAATATGCTGTCTAGATTTGTCATAGCTTTCCTTCCAAGGAGCAAGCATCTCTTAGTTTCATGGCTGCAGTCACCATCCACAGTGATTTTGGAGCCCAAGAAAGTAAAATCTGTCACTGTTTTCACTTTTCCCCATCAATTTGCCATGAAGTGATGGGGAAAAAATGGACAAAGTACTCCAATGAAAAGGCAGAGATTGTCAACCTGCATAAAAGACAAAATCCAACTAAAAGAAACATTTCTAGATATAAAGACACAACCGACTGAAAGTGGAAAAAAAAGGAAAAAGATATAACATGAAAATAATCATGAAAGGTGGAGGGAAAAGACTCTTAGATGAGACAGATTACTTACTAGACATAAAGGTAAACATTTTATATGCTAAAGAACCAATACATCAAAAATAGCTAACAATTATAAATGCATATGTACCTAAGAAAATACGTGAAGCAAAACTAACAGAATGAAAGGAGAAAGGGATAATTAAACAATTGCAGATGGAGATTTCAATACTCATTTGGCAGAAATTGATAAAAATAGTCTTAATAAAATATAAAAGCCTTAAACAACATAGTAACCAACTTGATGTAAGTGGTCTACACAGAACATTCCATACAAAGATCAGTTCAGTTCAGTTGCTCAGCTGTGTTCGACTCTTTGCAACCCCATGGACTGTAGCCTGCCAGGCTTCTCTATCCATAGAATTCTCCAGGCAAAAATACTGGAGTGGGTTGCCACACCCTTCTCCAGTGGCTCTTCCCAACCCAGGGATCGAACCCAGGTGTGGTTAAAAGGGATCTCCTATTAATAATGAAAAGATGCACTTATCATCCCTATCTCTCAGTCTTACAAGTTCTGTCCAGAACCAGGGACAAAGATAAAATACATAATTTACAGTGAATGCGACGAAGAGGAAATAAGCCATGTCACAGACCTTGTGCCATGTACAGAGCCTAAAATAATATTACCTAGTCCTTTAAAGAAGTAGTTTGCCAACCCCTTTGCTAATTAATGGTGGCTCAGATGGTAAAGCCTGCAATGCAGGAGACTCGGGTTCCATCCCTGGGTTGGGAAGACCTCCTGGAGAAGGAAATGGCAACCCACTCCAGTACTCTTGCCTGGAGAATCCCACGGGTGGAGGAGCCTGGCAGGCTACAGTCCATGGGACCGCAGAGTCAGAGATGACTGAGCGACTTCACTTTCACTTTGCTAATTAATGGGCTTCCCAGGTGGCTCAGTGGTAAAGAATCTGCCCACCAAGCAGGAGATGTTGGTTTGATTCCTGGGTCAGGAAGATCCCCTGGAGAAGGAGATGGCAACCCACTTCAGTATTCTTGCCTGGGAAATCCCATGGACAGAGGAGGTCTGGGGGGCTACAGTCCCTGGGGACATGACTTAGTGAGTAAACAGCAGCAGCAGTGCTAGTTAATCAAACAAATCTCAATAATTTAAAAGGGTTTAGATCATTCATGGTATGTTTTCCTACCACAATTAAATAAGAAGGTAACAACAGAAATAAATCTGAAAGGCCTAAATTTTGGAAAGTTCAAAAACCAAATTCTAATTAACCAACGGGTAAAAGAAGAAACCACGAGGACAAACAGAAAATATCTTGAACTGAATGTAAGTTAAAATTAATATATACAAATTCACTGGATACAGTTAAAGCAATACCTAAGAGTCCAAAAGAAATTGTGCCATAAAATGTTCTGTATCTGCAAAGTCAAATGGGGTAGTCATTAGGCACATGAGATCAGTGAACACCTGAAATGTGACTAGGATGACTGAGGAACTCAATCTACTATTTAACTTTAGCATTAACAGCCACATATGGGAGTTACCTAACACATCTGATAGCACAGGCTTAGAAATTTATAGCTTTAAAAATATACTAGAACAACAACGAAAAATAACTTAAAAAAATAAAAATATACTAGGAAACAACAAAAATTTTAACCAATAATCTGATCATGTAATTCAGATTCTGCAAATCAAACCCAAATTGAATAGAATAAAATAAAGATCAGAGTAGGTATCAATGGAGGGAAGGGGGATAAAACTCAAAGATGATTCTTTGAAAAGATCAACAAAATTGATAATTAGCAGGATGGGAAATAAGGTGCAGGTAAGGAGAGGAAGGGGGAAGGGAAGAGATGAAGCTAGGGGTGTGCGGAAACATACACTGAGATTGACTTAGAGATTAAAAAAGAAAACAAAGAATATGAAAATCAATAATATAAGAAACAGAGGACTTAACAACAAACCCTACAGAAATCAAAAGAATTAAGGAAATATTATGAAAGGCTTTTCTCCTGATAACAAAGATCTTAATTTAAAATATTCATTTTTTTAACCTTTTCATTTTGTATTGGGGGTATAGCTGATTAACAATGTCGTGATCATTTCAGGTGAACAGCAAAGGGACTTATATAAGTTTTTATACCAGCAAGACAGACAATTTAAATGAGTCAAAGGAACTTCCTCAGCCATCCAGTAGTTAAGACTCCATGCTCCCACTGCAGGGGGCACAGATTTGATCCCTGGTTGGGAAACTAAGTTCCCACAAGCCAAGTGGTGCAGCTATAAACAAACAAGTCAAATTCCTAGAAAATACGAACTACTAGAAAGTTCCTAGAAAATACAAACTACCAAATACTGGCTCAAGGAAACAGAGAAACTGAACACAATAATATGAAGTAAAGAAACTAAATTTGTAATTAAAATCTTCTACAAAATAAAGTCCAGGCCTGCTGGGTTCTTTCAATGATAAATTCTCTCAAGGAAAAAAATAATACAAACCTTACACAAACTCTTTAAAAAAACAGAGGAGGAAGAACTTGCCTGATGGTACAGTGACTGGATCAGAGTTTATCGGGAGAATTCCACATGCCTTGGAGCAACTGGGCCCAGGGGCCACAACGACTGACCCTAGGGGCAGTAACTACTGAAGCCCGAGCACCTAAAGCCCATGCTCTGCAACACGAAAAGCCACTACAGCGAGAAGCCCGAGCACCACGACGAAGAACAGACGCTGCTCGCCACAATGAGAGAAACCCTATGTGCAAGGAAGCCCCAATGTAGTCAAAACATTAAAAAATAATGTCTTTTAAAAAATTAAAAACCAAGGGAAAGAGAACAATTAACAACTCATTTTCAGTTCAGTTCAGTTCAGTCGCTCAGTCGTGTCTGACTCTTTGCGACCCCATGAATCGCAGCACGCCAGGCCTCCCTGTCCATCACCATCTCCCGGAGTTCACTCAGACTCACGTCCATCGAGTCTGTGATGCCATCCAGCCATCTCATCCTCGGTCGTCCCCTTCTCGTCCTGCCCCCAATCCCTCCCAGCATCAGAGTCTTTTCCAATGAGTCAACTCTTCGCATGAGGTGGCCAAAGTACTGGAGCTTCAGCTTTAGCATCATTCCTTCCAAAGAAATCCCAGGGCTGATCTCCTTCAGAATGGACTGGTTGGATCTCCTTGCAGTCCAAGGGACTCTCAAGAGTAAGAGGCCAATATTACCAAAGACATAAGACAACAAAGACATCACAGACGAAATATTCTAAGAAAATTATATTGGGGAATAGAGAGACAAGGATCATTCCCAAGTTTCTTGCTTAGGAATAAAAAGAATAAGAGCTTACAAAGAAGACATTTTGAAATTTTTGAGACAAGTTCAATTTTAGACATGGTAAGTTTGAGATGCATCTGAGTCATTCAAGAAGAAATATTAAAGAGGCAGCTGTGTTAAAACTGTACTTGAGTGAGACTGCGTAATGATAATATAATGTTTTATTCTGAGGTAATGTCCTACCAAATAAGACTTCTTCTACTCTTAATAGCTTATTAGTTTTACATTTTCTGGTAAAAAATATATAACTAGCATTTTATATGTTAGTGATTTCTGGGTTTCAATGAGTTATTATATAATCATTTATCTTGTTCAAAATTTTAACCATATCCATGTTCTACTTTTTCAAAATAACTATAAAACATGAAATAGTGGGGAAACAGAGCTAAAGGGGAAACAGAGCTAAATAATCTTGACCAAGACCCTCTGGCCTGTAAATTTTCTAATTTGCAAACAATAGATCATATTGGAAATTCCCTGCGCACCCAGGGTTAGGACTGCCGGCTCTCCTGCCAAGGGCCACAAGTTCAATGCCTCATCAAGAACCTAAAACCCCACAAGGTGCATGGCACGACCAAAAAAATAAACACAAATATACAGGTAACTAAATAATAAACCATATTGATCATCCCTTCAATTGAAGTTAAGTGCTTATTTAGGTCTTCCAAACCACCGCATGCTATCCTGAGAGCAGAAATCATCCTAATACTGCCTCCATAGAACAGGAATTGAACCAAGAATTCAATGAACCATGATTCTGTAATTTCACACTTATAAAGTGTCAAATGTCAGGACCTAAAGAAATCCTCACTATATCCACTTAACAGTGTTGGGAAAACTGGACTGCCACATGCAATGTGGAATGAAAGAATGAAATTGAACCCCTGTCTTACACCATTCACAAAAATCAAAGACCAGAGACTATAAAATTCCTAGAAGGATACAAAGGGGATATGTGCTTTGACATCAGTCTTGACAACAGTTTTTTTTAGTTCGATGCCATGAGCAAAAGTAACAAAACAAAAATAAACAAATGGGAAACATCAAAACTAAAAAGCTTTTGCACAGTAAAGGAAAATATCAACAAAATGAAAAGGCAATCTACAAAATGGAAGAAAATGTTTGCAAGTCGTTATCCGGTAAGAAGCTAATAATCAAAATACATAAAGACCTCGTGTAACTCAATAAAATATAAATAATCCAATTTAAAAATGGACAAAGAAATGGAATAGACATTTTTGCAAAGAAGAAATACAACTGGCCAACAGGTACATGCAAAGGTGCTCAACATCACTATCCATCAGGAAACAGAAACCAAAACCACAGTGAAATATCATCTCAAATCTGTAAGAAGGGCTTTCATCAAAAAGACACATATCAGCTGAGGAGACATCATGAGCAAAGCTCACTCTCCTGAGTTGAAGATATTTATGGACAAGAAGTTATTGAAATTAAATGGTGGCAGATATGTCCAAGGAATATTGTGGGGATTTGATCCCTTTATGCATGTTGTGGTAGATGAATGTGTGGAGATGGCAACTAGTGGCAACAGGACAATACTGGAATGGTGGTTAATACATTTCCTTAACAATATTTCCTTAATACAAGGAAATAGCATCATCATGTTAGAAGCTATACCAGTTTACCAGTTTCATCATACTCATGTTGGAACGAGTCCAAAGAAATCAACTGCTTCCATGCATCCCCTTTCCGCATTTTACGAGAAAAATTGGGTCGGGTACACTTCCTTACTTAACTTTTTTGTTAAATAATTGTAATAGTCAAAAATGCTTTCTCAGCTGTTCTCAATATAGAATATTCTAATTCTTATTCTGATTCTCTTATTCTGATTTTTTT
The DNA here is from genome assembly GCF_014754425.2 of Oryx dammah. Lineage (NCBI taxonomy): Eukaryota > Metazoa > Chordata > Mammalia > Artiodactyla > Bovidae > Oryx > Oryx dammah. The sequence goes on along the minus strand of NW_024070212.1, from coordinate 27,513,605 downwards.
CTATCATGACCTGTTCCTGGTTGGAAAAACAACAAAAAAAAGATAACAAGTAGTGAGGATGTGGAGAAAAGCAAATAGTTGTGTACTGATGGTGGGACTGTAAACTGGTATAGCCATTATGAAAAACAGTACAAAAGTTTCTAAAAAACAATGAGAACTGCCATATGACCCAGCAATTCCACTTCTGGGTATATATCCAAAAAAAGGAAAGCAAACAAGATGTCAAAGAGATACCTGCACTCCCGTGTTCATGGCAGCATTACTCACAATAACCAGATAGGGAAACCACCTAAGCGTCCATCCACAGATACATGCTTAAAGAAGATGCGCGTGTATGCATAACGCACACATGCATACAAGCAGCCAGACAGACAAAAAATGAGACAGTGTTCAGCCACGAGGAAGAAGGAAGCCCTGCCATTTGTGACAGTGCAGATGGACCGAAAGGAAGTAAGCCGGACAAACAAATACTGCATGGTGCCACTTACACGTGGAAGCTAGGAAAAAACCTTAAAAGTCAAAACTCAAAGAAACAGTAGAGGTGGTTGCCAGGGGTTGGTGGGGGGCAGGGGAGAATAGAATAGAGAGAAGCTGATAAAAGGATACAAATTCTCTGCTCTAAGATGAGTAATGACTGAAAAATCTAATGTGCAACATGGTGACCACAGTTGGTAACACTGTATTACACAGCTGAAATTTCCTTAGGGACTAGAACTTAAATATTAAAAACACACTGAACAGACATGGAGGAGTCCTTTCACACTATGTAGCAAATCACTATGATGTACATTTCAAATACCTTACAATTCTGTCAACTGTACTTCACCAGGCTTCCCTGGTGGCTCAGATGGTAAAGAATCCACCTGCAATGCAGGAGACCTGGGAACGGCTACCCACTTCAGTATTCTGACTCGGAGAATTCCATGACAGAGGAGCCTGGCAGGCTACAGTCCATGGAATCGCAAAAAGTCAGACACAACTGAGCAACTTCACAAGGATATCTCAACAAAGCTGAAAAAAAAAAAAAAAAAGGGAAAAATCCTCAGTATCTCCACTGCTGTGATCTTAAATAAAGGACATTTTAATTGAAGCCAATATTCTTTCTTACCTAAACCACTAAATCTTGCCCTCCATGTCAGAGGATAGTAACAGGGAGCTGAACTTCTACCCCCACTAATAATAACAAGAGAGAATAACATGGTGGAAAGTGAGGCAAGTCATCACTCTACTTCCAGTCTCCGGCATGCTGAAGTTCAGGGGAAGCTGAGATTCCACCCTTACCCTACAGCAAAAAAGTGGAGCGAGTCAGCCCTAAGCTTTCTCTTCCCTTTCGTCAGTGATGCTCAGCGGAACTGAGCATTGCTGTTTAGTTGCTAAGTCCAGCCTGACTCTTGCTTTTCCCAGGCAAGAATACTGGAATGGGTTGCCATTTCTTTCTCCAGGGGATCATCCCAACCCAGGAACCGAAACGCCTGTAGGCAGATTCTTTACCACCGAGCCACCAGTACACGTTGTTGTTGTCCAGTTGCTAAGTTGTGTGTGACTCTGTGACCATATGGACTGCAGCATGGCAGGATTCCCTGTCCTTCACTATCTCCCAGAGCTTGTTCAAACTTATGTCCATTGAGCTGGTGATGTCATCCAACCATCTAACCCTCTGTTGCCCCCTTCTCCTCCTGCCCTCAATCTTTCCCAGCATCAGGATCTTTTCCAGTGAGTCGGCAACAAATTTGAGTTAGTATATTCCACTTTTGTAAGGAAAGAGCAAGTGGGAACTGAAATTTCAGCTCATTCATTTGCAACATGGAGAAAGAGGTAGCAACCCACTCCAGTACACCTGTCTGAACATCCCATGGACAGAGGAGCCTGGTGGGCTGCTGTCCATAGAGTCTCAAAGAGTCAGACACGACTGGGCTACTTCACTTTCACTTTTCACTTTCATGCACTGAAGAAGGAAATGGCAACCCACTCCAATATTCTTGCCTGGAGAATCCCAGGGATGGAGGAGCCTGGTGGGCTGCTGTCTATGGGGTCGCACAGATTCGGACACGACTGAAGTGACTTAGCAGCAGCAGCAGCAGCATTTGCAACAAGGCAGTTAAGAGTCAGCACTCCACTTCTGCTGAAATGGTGACATTAGGGCCCAGTTCAGTTCAGTTCAGTCGCTCAGTCGTGTCCGACTCTTTGCGACCCCTGAATCGCGGCACGCCAGGCCTCCCTATCCATCACCAACTCCCGGAGTTCACTCAGACTCATGTCCATCGAGTCAGTGATGCCATCCAGCCATCTCATCCTCGGTCATCCCCTTCTCCTCCTGCCCTCAATTCCTCCCAGCATCAGTCTTTTCCAATGAGTCAACTCTTCCCATGAGATGGCCAAAGTACTAGAGTTTCAGCTTTAGCATCATTCCTTCCAAAGAAATCCCAGGGCTGATCTCCTTCAGAATGGACTGGTTGGATCTCCTTGCAGTCCAAGGGACTCTCAAGAGTCTTCTTCAACACCACAGTTCAAAAGCATCAATTCTTCTGTGCTCAACCTTCTTCACAGTCCAACTCTCACATCCATACATGACTACTGGAAAAACCATAGCCTTGACTAGACGGACCTTAGTCGGCAAAGTAACGTCTCTGCTTTTGAGTATGCTATCTAGGTTGGTCATAACTTTCCTTCCAAGGAGTAAGCGTCTTTTAATTTCATGGCTGCAGTCACCATCTGCAGTGATTTTGGAGCCCCCAAAAATAAAGTCTGACACTGTTTCCGCTGTTTCCCCATCTATTTCCCATTTAGTGATGGGACCAGATGCCACGATCTTCGTTTCTGAATGTTGAGCTTTAAGCCAACTTTTTCACTCTCCTCTTTCACTTTCATCAAGAGGCTTTTTAATTCCTCTTCACTTTCTGCCATAAGGGTGGTGTCATCTGCATATTTCATGCAAAGACAGGCTCAATAAAGGACAGAAATGGTATGGACCTAACAGAAGCAGAAGATATTAAGAAGAGGTGGCAAGAATACACAGAAGAACTGTACAAAAAAGATCCTCACGACCCGGATAATCACGATGGTGTGATCACTCATCTAGAGCCAGACATCCTGGAATGGGAAGTCAAGTGGGCCTTAGAAAGCATCACTACAAACAAAGCTAGTGGAGGTGATGGAATTCCAGTTGAGCTATTTCAAATCCTGAAAGATGATGCCGTGAAAGTGCTACACTCAATATGCCAGCAAATTTGGAAAACTCAGCAGTGGCCAGAGGACAGGAAAAGGTCAGTTTTCATTAGGGCCCAAGGAGAAGCCAAAACCCATTTAGCTATCATGTCGTTCCACAGGAAAACTGCTTGCTAAAAAGGATTAAATATGACCCTTAGTATCAGAATATAATACCCACAATATCACAAAACACTCAAAAACCAGTCAAACTAACAACTAGGATCATTCTAATTTAAATGAGAAAAAACAACTGACATATGTTCAAGAGAATCAGATCTTAGAACGATGTGACAAATAATTTAAAGAAATTAACATACATACATGGGTACATAGTCGTGTCTGACTCTGTGACCTCACAGACTGTGGCCCACCAGGTTCCTCTGTCCAGGGAATTTTCCAGGCAAGAACATGGAGTGGGTTGCCATTTTCTTTCTGACCCCACGGACTGAACCCGAATTTCTTGCATCTCCTGCACTGGCAGGTGGATTCTTTACCACACAGCTATCTGGGAAGCCTATACAACAGCCAAACTAAAATAACTAAAAAAACTTGATAAATTACCTCAATAGTAAAGTGAAAATGACAGAGAACAGCATCATTGAACTTCAGACCAAATCAATATAATTTACCCAAAATAGATGAAAAAATATTTAACAGTCTCAACAATCTGTGGGACAATAAGAAAATGGCTAACATTCATACCACCACCATCCTAGGAGGAGCAGTGGAACTCAAAAAGTATTTCAACAAATAATGACTAAAAATCTCCTAAACTTGCCAAGATATAAACATACAGATTCAAAACCCTTAAGAATGGAATTAGAGGGATAAATCTAAAGGACTTACAGAATAAATTCGAAGAAAAACACACCAAGACCCATCATTGAGTTCTGAAAGCTTACAGACACAGAAAAACCTTGAAAGGAGCCAATGTAATCGCATTACAAGGAACATCAATTCCAATAACAGTGGATTTCTCAATGAGGGACATAAGGAAGTGGAATAAAGTTGTTCGAAGAAGAAAAGGAAAAAAATCAACAAGTCCTGTACTCAAAAAGAAGTATCCTTCAGGCATGAAAGCCAATCAAAAAGATATTCTCACAAAGCAAACAAAAATTTGTCACTGGCAAACCTACCCTTAAATGTATGATTAAAGGAAGTTTGCTAAACAGAGAAGATGTGTTAATAGAATGAACTTCACTCTTCAGAAAAGAACACTGTAATGGCTAAGAATGAGGGTAAACAATGCGTTTCCTCATGGGCACCTGAAATCTTACGTTGACGGCTGATGTAAAAATTATAACAATATCTTATAAGGTGCTATATGTAGGGGAAATGTTTAAAGATAATCCTAGTTTACAACAGGAGCGGGTAAAAGGATCTGAATAGAAGTTTCTATACTCAACTCCAAATAAAAAATCAGTATAGACTATGAGTTAAAAATGAATAATACAAGATCTAAAACAATCACTAAGAAACTATCAAGCACTATATAAAACTATATAAAAACACTATAAAGATGGAATCTTAGAACTTCCTGATAGTCCAGCGGCTAAGACTCACTCTCCCAATGCAAGGGGCCCAGGCTCATCCCTGGTGTGGGAACTAGATCGCACATGCTGCCACTAAAGACGTACATGTCACAACTAAGGCCCAGTGCCGCCAAACAATAAATCAAAGCAAATATTAGGAAAAGATGGAGTTTTAAAAATATTTACATAACATACATGAAGGCAAGAAAATAGAAACAGAGGAATCAGACAGTGAGAGATTTAATACCTAGCATATTAATAGCTGTCTTAAAATATAAGTGGTCTAAATACACGTTAAAAGACAAAAGTTGGCAGAATGGATAAAATTAAAACATGCTCCAACAATACATTCTCTAAAAGAAACCCACTTCAAACAAAAGACGTTAAGTACCCTTTTGTTTAAGGCAAAAAGACAGGAAAAGAAGATATCCTTCTTTTCATGAAGATACTGATTTTCTTAAAAAACCGAACAAGAACAATTTTTGAAAATGTAGTGGAAGGGACTCTGCAGATGCCTTCATGGGGAAATAACCATAACTGGGGCATTTTTTTTTAATAACCACTTGAAATTTCTGGCAATTGTCCTCAGACCATACAGTTTTTAAAAACAAGAAGAAACAAACAAACATTTAAAGAAAGTTAAACTCGCTGTTTTGTGGAAAAAACAGCAAGTCTGTGGCACTGAAAGCCACTCTCCACCTCCCCCAACTCCAGGTAGATAGGACCAAAAAGACCTTTCCCACAGGCTCCAAGTCAAGGGGTAGGCCATCAGCATTTCTCATCCTGCACAGCTCTGGACTGCAGATGCTAAATTCAAGGCAGCGCAACCAAGAGGTCAGAAATTCCCTTCCTCCACACAGCCCCAAAATATAAGACACAACTCTATCCTAGACACAGTAGGACAAAAATTCTGGGGCCAACTTGATCATTTGCTTGTAATGCACAGGTTGCATGCCTAAGAGGAGAAAAGCCAATATGACAACTGTACTCCATCTAGTATCCTGCTCATACAATAGGGAAGTCATTGTATGTGAGTGAGCCATTAGCCCCACCTACAGCTCTCCCAACAACACAAGAGACACTCTACACAGGGACATCACCAGATGGTCAATACTGAATTGAAACTGACTGTATGCTTTGCAGCCGAAGATGGAAAAGCTCTATACAATCAGGAAAATCAAGACCAGGAGCTGACTGTGGCTCAGATCATGAACTCCTTATTGCCAAATTCAGACTGAAATTGAAGAAAGTGGGGAAAACCACTACACCATTCAGGTATGACCTAAATCAAAACCCTTATGATTATACAGTGGAACTGACAAACAGATTCAAGGGATTAGATCTGATAGACAGAGTGCCTGAAGAGCTATGGATGGAGGATTGTAACACTGTACAGGAGGCAGTGATCAAGACCATCCCCAAGAAAAAGAAATGCAAAAAGGCAAAATGGTTGTCTGAAAAGGCCTTACAAATAGCTGAGAAAAGAAGAGAAGCGAAAGGCAGAGGAGAAAAGGAAAGATATACCTATCTGAATGCAGAGTTCCAAAGAATAGCAAGGAGAGATAAGAAAGCCTTCCTAATGATCAATGCAAAAAAATAGAGGAAAACAACAGAATGGGAAAGACTAGAGAACTCTTCAAGAAAATTAGAGATATCAAGGGAACATTTCATGTGAAGACAGGCACAATGAAAGACAGAAACAGTATGGACCTAACAGAATCAGAAGATATTAAGAGGTGGCAAGAAGACACAGAAGAACTATACCAAAAAGATCTTAATGACCCAGATAACCACGATGGTGTGATCACTCACCTAGATCCAGACGTCCTGCTTATTGTCACCCTACTTATTTAACTTACATGTGGAGTACATCATGTGAAATGCTGGGGTGCATGAAGCACAAGCTGGAATCAAGATTGCTGGGAGAAATATCAATAACTCAGATATGCAAGTGACACCACCCTTATGGCAGAAAGCAAAGAGGAACTGAAGAGCCTCTTGAAAGTGAAAAACGAGAGTGAAAAATATGACTTAAAACTCAACATTCAAAAAACGAAGATCAAGGCATCCAGTCCCATCACTTCAAAGCAAATAGATGGGGAAACAATGGAAATAATAACAGACTTTATTTTCTTAGGCTCCAAAAATCACTGGAGATGGTGACTGCAGCCATGAAATTAAAAGACGCTTGTTCCTTGGAAGAAAGCTATGATCAACCTAGACAGCATATTAAAAGGCAGAGACATTACTTTGCTGACAAAGGTCCGTCTAATCAAAGCTATGGTTTCTCCATATGGATGTGAAAGTTGGACCAGAAAGAAAGCTGAGCACCGAAGAACTGATGCTTTTGAACTGTGGTGTTGGAGAAGACTCTTGAGAGTCCCTTGGACTGCAAGGAGATCAAAACAGTCAATCCTAAAGGAAATCAGTCCTGAATAGTCATTGGAAGGACTGATTCTGAAGCTGAAACTCCAATACTTTGGCCACCTGATACAAAGAGCCAATTCACCGGAAAAGACCCTGATGCTGGAAAAGACTGAAGGCAGGAGAAGGGGACGACAGAGGATGAGATGGTTGGATGGCATCACCAACTCAACGGACACGAGTTTGGGTAAACTCCGGGAGTTGGTGATGGACAGGGAGGTCTGGCGTGCTGCAGTTCATGGGGTTGAAAAGAGTAGGAAACGACTGAGCGACTGAACTGACTGACAGCTCCAGAGCAGTTGCTCAAAGAATGTACCCAAGGGAAGAGGTAGCCTGTAAGAACAGAAAGCTCTGAAGTACTTCCTAAAACAACTGACTTTACTTGGAACAGAATATGCAAAAGTTCAAAACGAACAGCACTTCCTAAAACAGAAATTTTGATGGTAAACAAGAGGAAGTTGATACCTTCGTAAGAACAATAAGCTAAACTACAAGTCAACTGTTTGTCAGAGATCCAAGGAACCTGAAAAGGAACCCACCTGGGATCATGACAAACCTCAAAGACAATCTCAAAAACTAACTTGGAACAGTGTCTGAATTTCATTACAAAAGACTGGAAAAAGTTATATACCAAGGCATAGCCTGGTATGATTTCAAAAGAGGTAGATATCATAACAGATCAAAAACATAAACAGAACCCACCTAAAATCATGATATGCCAGGATGACTACATATGTACAAGATTAAGCCCTCTGTTCAAGAAATATCAGAGGCTTCATATTGTTCAGTCACTAAGTTGTATCCAACTCTGCAACCGCATGGACTGCAGCATGCCAGACTCTTCTGTCTTCTATCCAGGGTTTGTTCAAATTCTTGCCCACTGAGTTGGAGATGCTATCTAAACATCTCATCCTGTGTCGCCCCTTCTCCCCTTGCCCTCAATGCTTCCCAGCATCAAGGTCTTTTCCAACGAGTTAGCTCTTCAGGTGGCTGTAGAATTAGAGCTTCAGCAACAGTCTTCCAAAGAATATTCAGAGCTGATTTCCTTTAGGATTGAGTAGTTTGATCTCATAGCAGTCCAAGGGACTCTCAAGAGTCTTCTCCAGCATCACAATTCAAAAGCATCAATTCTTTGGCACTCATTCTTCTTTGTGGCCCAACTATCACAAACATACATGACTAATGAAAAAACCATACAGCTTTTACTATATAGATCTTTGTCAGCAAAGTGATGTTTCTGCTTTTTAACATGCTGTGTAGGTTTGTCACAGCTTTCCTTACAAGGAGCAAGTGTCTTTAATTTCATGGCTGCAGTCACTGTCCACAGTGATTTTGGAGCCGATGAAAATAAAATCTGTTACTGTTTCTACTTTTTCCCCATCTATTTGCCATGAAGTGATGGGACCAGATGCCATGGTCTTAGTTTTTCTAACGAGTTTCATGGAGAAGGCAATGGCAACCTACTCCAGTACTCTTTCGTGGCAAATGCCATGGACAGAGGAGCCTGGTAGCCTGCAGTCCATGGAGTCGCTAGGAGTCAGACACGACTGAGTGACTTCACTTTCACTTTTCACTTTCATGCATTGGAGAAGGAAATGGCAACCCACTCCAGTGTTCTTGCCTGGAGAATCCCAGGGACAGGGGAACCTGGTGGGTTGCCATCTCTGGGGTCGCACAGAGTCGGACATGACTGAAGCGACTTAGCAGCAGCAGCAGCAATGAGTTTCAAGTCAGCTTTTTCACTCTCCTCCTTCACTCTCATCAAGAGGCTCAATAGTTCCTCTTCACTTTCTGCCATTAGAGTGATATCATCTGCACATGTGAGGTTGTTGATATTTCTCCTGGCAATCTTAATTTCCATTTATCTTTCATCCAGCCCAGTATTTTGCACGATGTACCATGTATAAAAGTTAAATAGGTAGGTTAACAATATACAGCCTTGACGTACTCCTTCCCCAATTTACAACCAGTCAGTTGTTTCACGTCTGGTTCTAACTGTTGCTTCTTGACCTGCATACAGGTTTCTCAGGAGACAGGTAAGGTGATCTAGTATTCTCATCTCTTTTAAGAATTTTCCAGTTTGTTGTGATCCACACAGTCAAAGGCTTTAGCAGAGTTAATGAAGCAGAAGTAGATAGAATTCCCTTGCTTTCTCCATGATCCAACAAATGTTGGCAATTTGATCTCTGGTTCCTCCCTCTTAAAACCCAACTTGTACATCTGAAAGTTCTCAGTTGACATACTGCTGAAGCCTAACTTGAAGGATTTTTGGCATAACCTTGCTTTGTGAAATGAGTGTAACTGTACAGTAGTTTAAACTTTCTTTGGCATTGCCCTTCTTTGGGATTGGAATGAAAACTGACCTTTTCCAGTCCTGTAGCCACTGCTGAGTTTTCCAAATTTGCTGACCCATTGAGTGCAGCACTTTAACAGCATCACCTTGTACAATTTTAAATAGCTCAACTGGAATTCTGTCACCTCCACTAGCCTTGGTCACCTCTACTAGCTTTGTTCATAGTAATGCTTCCTATGACCCACTTGATTTCACACTCCAGGATGTCTAGCTCTAGGTGAAAGAACACACCATCTTGGTTATCCAAGTCACTAAGACCTTTTTTGTATAGTTCTGTGTTTTCTTGCCACCTCTTCTTAAACTCTTTTGCTTCTGTTAGGTCCTTACCGTTTCTGTCCTTTATTGTGCCCATCCTTCCATGAAATGTTCCCTGAGTAAGTCCAGTTGTTTTGAAGTGGAATATAAACTTGACTTCGTTAAAATGATCCAGTCAAGTCACTAAACAAACAAACAACTGGCAGTCCTGGGGGTTGGGGTGATAAGCATTACAAAAGAAGGCAGAAATGGAAAAATGAAAGGACAAAGATTATGTGATATATAAAGAAAAGAAAAAGCAAAATGGCAGGCACAAGTCCAACTATATCAACAGTAACATTAAGTGTAAATAGAATAAACAAGCCAACCAAAAGACAGCAATTGTTAGGCTGGATTAAAAATAAAACCAAAAATAAGACCCAACTACATACTGTCTACAAAAGATATAATTTATATTCAAATACACAAATAGATTCAAAGAGTCAGAAAGGACTGAGCAATGGAACAACAATGGAAGGTAAGAAAAGATATACAAACAGCAACAGCAAGATAATGGCTATACTAATTAAAGTACTTCCTAGTCCCCAGAATATATTGAAGAATGAAAGACTAATGTATAAAACTCAATTGCATTTTTATGCAGTAAGTAATGAATATGAAGAAACAGTCAACTCAAAAAAATGAAATTAAGATATTTTCACTTATAACAGTATTAGAAAGAATACAATACAGTTGACCCTAAACAGCATGGGTTTGAACAGCACAGGCATACCTACACATCGGTATTTTCCAATAGTAAATACTACAGTGGGCTTCCCTGGTGGCTCAGACAGTAGAGAGTCTACCTGAAGTGCGGGAGACCCAGGTTCAATCCCTGGGTTGGGAAGATACCCTGGAGAAGGAAATGGCAACCCATTCCAGTATTCTTGCCGGAAAATCCCACGGATAGAGGAGCCTGGCAGCCTACAGTCCATAGGATCACAAAGACTAGGACGCAACTGAGCAACTTCACTTTTTAATACTACAGTATCACACAATTTATCTATGGATGCAGAATCATAGGTATGGAGGAACCAAACTGTATATAGAGAAATGACTGTAAATTATACACAGATTTCTGCTTTGCCTGCTCAGAAGGTTGGCATCCCAACCACGACAATGTTCAAGGGTAAACTACTTGGAAATAAATTTCTTAACATGTAAACCTATATTCCGAAACCTGTAAAATACTGTTGAAAGAAATTAGAGAATTCCTAAATACAGGCATACCATGGAGATACTGTGGGTTTGGTTCCAGACCATCACAATAAATTGAGTTTCAAAATAAAGCAAGTGACACAGATTTTTTGGTTTCCCAGTACATGTAAGTTACACTTATACTATACTGTAGTCTGGCAAGTGTGCAACAGCATTGTGTAGAAAAATATATATATACACATACTTTAATTTAAAACTACTTTACAATTAAAAAATGCTAATCATCATCTGAGCCTTCAACAAGATGTAATCTTTTTGCTGGTGGAGGGTTTGAAATATTCCAAGAGTTACCAAAATGTGACAGATACATGTAGAGAGCAAATGCTGTTGGAAAAATGGCGCTGATTTGCTTGATGCAATTACCACAAAACTTGCATTTGTAAAAAACACAGCAGCTGCAAAGCACAACAAAGCAAGGTATGCCTATAAATGTAAAGATGTCCTAAGTTCATGAATCATGTTGTTAAGACGGCAATTCTCCTCAGAACTGGCTTACAAATTCAACATAATTTCTATCAAATTCCCAGCTGGCTTTTTGTAGACAACAGGCCAATGCTAAAACTCATATAGAAAATCAAGGGACCTATAATAGAATAACTAAAATAATCTCAAAAAAAAACAAAGATGGAGACTTACTACCAACTTTAAATCTTACTACAAAACTATTATAAGCAAGACAATTTGGTACAGGCATAAGGATGCACATAAACAGTCATCGCCCAGTATTCATGGGGGAATGGTTCCAGGACCCTTGTAGATATTAAAATCCTTACATAAAATGAAATAATATTTATATATAACTTACACACAACCTTCTATAACTTTCTTTCTTCTATATACTTTAAAATCATCTTTAGATTATGTATAATACCTAAAACAACGTAAATGCTATGTAAATAGTTGCCAGGGTGGCTCTGCTCTTTATAACTCTGAAAATTTTTTCCCGAGTATTTTCTATCTGTAGCTGGTTGAATCCATAGATGTGAAACCCCAAGATATGGTTACTGGCTAAAATGTCAAAGACAGATAATATTAAGTATTAGTAAGAATACAAAGCAATTAAAAATCTCAAACACTACTGGTAGAAGTATAACTTGATACAACCATTTAAGAAAACTACTTGGCATTATCTAGCAAAGCTGAACTCACGCGCAACTTATAACTCGGCAAGTCCACTCTAAAATAAGGATGTAAACAACAGAATGTGTGCATATGTTCCCCAAGAGACATGTTAAATAAACATATTCATAATAGTAAAACATACTATAAAAAAACTCAAATGTCCACCAATATTTGAATGGATAAATTTTAGTACATTCATAAAATGAATGCTGTGGAGACAATGAACAAACTACAATCAAAAGCAACGTGAATTATCTCATAATGTTGAACAAAAGCAGTCAGTCACAAACCAGTACATATTGTATGGTTCTGTTTAAATAAAATTTGGGGGTTTCCCTGGTGACTCAGTGGTAAAGAATCTGTCTGCCAATGCAGGAAAGACAAGTTCGATCCCTGGTGCAGGAGGATCCCACAGGCTGAGGGGCAACTAGGCCTGTGCTCCACAACTACTGAACCTGTACTCTGGAAACCAGGAGCTGCAACTGCTGAGCTCATGTGCCCTAACTGCCGAAGCCCTGCAGTCCACGCTCTGTAACAAGAGAAGCCCTTGCACTACAAGTAGAAAACAGCCCCTCCAGCAACGAAGACCCAGCACAGCCAAATAAATACATAAAAATTTAAAACAGGCACATTAACCTATGTTGTCAGAAGTTAGGTTCACAGGTAGTATATAATAACTGGAAGGAGACTCAAAGAGTACAGGCCTATAGGGTAATAATGTACTTTCTCATTCTGGTTGTTGAATTTACAAGTGTGTTTACTTTATGCATACTAACTGAACTATATGCTTTAGATTTTTACATCTCTATATATATTTCAATAGAACATTTACTTAAAAACTACAAATCATTAAAAATAAACCACTTATTTTAGTCCCCATCACAAAACTACTCTATAAGCAAAATTGATTACTACTTGACAATACTCTCTACTGAAAAGACAGAGTTTTCAAACAACTTTTCAACATGAGATTGCCTTTTTCCCAAGTTTCATCATGCCATATTAAATGACCCACTGGACTCAACAGTAGATCAAACAGACATCAAATGTGCCACTGTAATAAAAATTAATTTCATGCTGTTCAGAATTTGGCAGTAGACCTGTGAATTGCTCGAGAGTAATATGCTGCTATGACACATCAGCTGAGAACCCATTCATCTAACTCCCTTTTTAACGTGTAAAATCTTGAATGTTTTCAGAAGTAGGAAGAACAGGTAGGTAAATTTCAGATGTATATTACAACATGGCTTGGTACAGAATTAATGAAGCTTTGAAGGCATCTATAGCACCAGTTAGACTTCTGTGAACTTGCTAATCAACTGAACCTGCGTTTCAATTTACCAATTTGACTAGACAATTCATACTTTGAAATTTTTCTTGCATTTTCCTATCTAACTAAATAGTAAAAATAATACTAATCATTCTAATAATGCTTAATTCTTATTAAAGTATTACAATATCACTTACTGAGACACTCTAAAAGAAAAAGTTTACGTAAGTGGTTAAGCTTTTAAAACTATGATATCAAACTAATTATAAATTGTTAATATGTCCAACTCAAATAAAAGTACTAATCAGATTCTGAATAAGGGCAAAGGTAGAAAACTGATAATCAGGTATTATCTGGCCAGGAAGGAATATTTTTTAAGTCTAAATTTTACTGCTTCTAGGCAAGGCAAGCTTTGATACTCCGTAAGTCTTACACTTGTTACCTGCCTGGCCTCTAAAGGCACCTATTTAAGGCTGGTCTATTAACCTCCATATGGGAGAGCCACTGCTAAGTCACTTCAGTCGTGTCCGACTCTGTGCGACCCCATAGACGGCAGCCCACCAGACTCCTCCGTCCCTGGGATTCTCCAGGCAAGAACACTGGAGTGGGATGCCATCTCCTTCTCGCCACAGTTAGGTAAAATTTTACCTTTCTGCCTCAGTGGGTTTGTTTCTTTATTTAAAAAAAAAAAAAAAAAGAAAATATTACTTGAGAGATTTCTTATAAGCAAACAACATGAAAAAATTTAACCTGAAGTTGATGTTATTTTACAAATAAGGTACATGAAGTTTAGTCAGATTCAAATAAACCTACCCATATCTAATTCTATCCTGCTGTTACTAATTCAGATATTCTACCTTCAAACCATATGAAAAAATAGGGGCGAAAAAACAGAGAAAGAGAAAATTGGATCAATATTAAGACAGCCTGGATTACAGTCAAAAGCATTAAGAGCCAAAATCAGTCAACTCACACACGAGAAGGGAAATCATCACCCCCCAACCAACATTAAAAGTGAAAGCTGTGAATTTTAGCCATGATTAATGTCTACTTCTGAACCATATTTGAAAGTTTAAAAGTTTTGGTTTTGTTATTTTAAGAAATTCTGCCATGATGAAATATTTCATTCTAAAGTTTCTAATTTCCCTGCCCATTGCTTTCCTGTGAATTGGGAATATCGTGTCCAGTAGTTAAGTTTGGTATTATCCATATATGTTGCACTCTTTTAGCAGAGCTATAGTAAAAATGCATAATAAATACCTTGCCATCTAATTCAAAACAAAATAACCCACATTCCCTTAAAAGTCCCTTCCCACATGTCCCTTAAAAGTGTGACATTTACAATCCACTTTTTTCCTATTTGAAAAGACAAGTATACATGGATAACTGAAACTTCTGCAAATATCATGCTACAGTTATACATGTGCCCATCAAGTTATAATGGCATCACTGCAATTTGCAGTACACCAAAAAGCAGTACAAAGTAATGAATACCACAAACAACCTGTCACAACTACTCATTTTGCCACTGTAGCATGAAAGCAGTCATATACATTAGCAAATGGGCATAACTGTACTCCAAAAGTTTAACTTACAAAAACATAAAGTTTTCATGTCACAAAATATTCTGATTTTTGTTCAATAATTTAAAAATGTAAAAAATCCCAAGTCGTTAAATACCAGCCAGCAGTCTAGATGTGGTCCATGGGTAGTATTTTGTCAATCCTTTACCTACAGTAAGATCGAACAATTAACTAATAAGCACTGAACTTCCAATCAGAATTTTATTGCCTCACTCAAATACTGAGTGGCCTAAAAAGTTCGTTTGGTTTTTTTCCATAAGATGGTTCTGGGAGCATGCTTAGTTGTCTTTAACGTCATTCAAAATAATTTTGTCAGATTGTGTCGTGACAGCTGTCTTATCAGTGTGCATTTAAAAAAAGCTTATTAAAATGGTGAATTTTTGTGTAGCCATTTTAATACTGAAAATGGAAGATAAAAGCAACATTTTCAGCGTATTATGCTTTACTATTTCAAGAAAAGTGAAAAACATAACTGAAGTGTAAGAAAAGATTTGTGCAGTGTATGGAGAAAGTACTATGAGAATCGAATGTGTCAAAAGCAGTTTATAAAGTTTTGTGCTGGAGATTTCTTGCTGGACCATGCTCCATGGTCAGGTAGACCAGCTGAAATTGACAGAGATTAAATCAAGACATTAATTGAGAACAATCAACATTATACCAACATACTCAAAATAGCCCAATCAAGCACTGAAAAATCATCTGCACCAGCTTGGTTATGTTAAACTGTTTTGATGCTAGGAGTCCATGTAAATTAAGTGAAAAGAAACCTTCTTGACTATATTTCCACATGCAATTGTCTGCTCAAAGGTAATAAAAATGTTCCATTTTTAAAACCAATTGTGAGAGGTGATGAAAAGTGGATACTGTACAATAATGTGCAATGGAAGAGACTGTGGGACAAATGAAATGAGCTACCACCAACCACACCAAAGCTGCTGTTCATCCAAAGAAGGTAATGATGTGTATATGGTGGGATTGGAAAAGAGTTCTCTATGATAAGCTCCTTCTGAAAAACCAAACAATTAATTCCAACTGGTACTGCTCCTATTTAGACCAACTGAAGGCAGCATATAACAAAAAGCGTCCATCCAGAATTAGTTAACACATACTCTTTCATCAGAATAATGCAAGACCACATGCTTCTTTGACAACCAGGCAAAAACTGTTACAGCTGAATGGGAAGTTCTGATTCATCTGCTGTATTTACCAGACACTGCATCTTCAGATGTCCATTTATTTTGGTCTTTACAAAATTCTCTTAATGGAAAAAATTTCAATTCCCTGAAGACTGTAAAAGGTACCTGGAACAGTTCTTTGTTCAGAAAGATAAAAGTTTTGGGAAGATGGAATTATGAAGTTGCCTGAAAAATAGAATGTAGTGGAACAAAACAGGAAATATGCTGCTCAATGAAGTTTTTGGTAAAAATGAAAAATGTGTCTTAAATTTTTACTTTAAAAAACTAAAGGAACTTTTTGGCCAACCCAGTAGGAAGAGAACCAAGGATTATTCACTGTATGAGGAAGCCCCTCTGAGACAAAAAGAGATCAATATAAAAAGGAAAAAAGAAGATTAAAAATAAAATCAAGGAGAGCTTCTAAAATGTCAACTGAGTAACCAGTGGTTAAGACTCAATGCTTTCACTGTGCAGAGCCTGGGTTCAATTCCTGTTTGGAAAACTAAGATTTCACAACCTATGGAGCGTGGCCAAAAAAAAAAGGAGAAGGAAAGCCTAAGAGAAAAGGTGGGAGACAGCATGAGCCCAGTAATACAAACATCCAAATAGTGATAGCTCCAAAAAGTGAGGGGGGGAGCTTCAAGGGGAAATGCACGGAGAGGGTCCTCACAAAACAGTTTAAACCTATCTTCACTACAAATGAATAGTACAAAACAGAGAAAGCACAGCGAACTTTTAAAAACAATGAAAGGAGAAAAAGAGAAACATCACTGTATTTCAGAAAAAGATGAAGAAGTATGGAAAAGTGCCAAGAGGAAATAAATAAAACAAAAAAAATCTAATTGGGGTCATACAAAGGAGCAAAATCAAACTAGCATCAGCAACACTGTCTACTTGAAAATACTGGAAGAGACAACTTAAGAGTTCTGAGAAAAAAAATTTAACCTAGAATTCTACATCAAAGCTATTATCACTGAAATAGAAGAATAAAATAAAGAGTACTTCAAAAATGCAAAGGCTCAGAAGTTTTATTCTTATTCTTTCTTGGGATGTACAAACAAGGGAGTAAACAAAGAATAGGGAAGCCTATGTAATTAGAACCAAGACTCTCTTCACAAGGGAGGCTAGAATCATTACATCCTCATAAGACTACCTAAGCAAATAATCAGGATAGTAAAACTTTAAATCAGACCAATAGCATAGGGAAAAAACTGCCACTCTCTGATTGCAGAGTGAGGGAATAAGTTTTCTTCTGAGAAGTTCAAATACAAGTCAGCCTATAAAAACTCTAAATCAACATTTGCAGGTTCTAAGAAACACCAAACTAAAAATTTACTTCAGTGACTTTTCAATGGTGGCACCAGACAGAAGCAAAGGCTCTTTTTTACTGTTTGGAGACTTGCTCCCAAAAACCAGGTCTGGCAGGATTCATAATTAAAGCCCTAATACATATACCCTCAAAATCCAAAACTATGAAACACTGGAAAACACCATCTACCATAATCTCGAATAGGCAGAAGCAAGTAATAGTAAAACAGGACTTCAGGAACTTCAGATAATGGAATTAGAGGATGGAATTACTTCAATATAAACATGAAATCAGTACACTTCAGATATTTAAAAAGCAAAATGAAAAACAAGAAAAACAAAGCAAACACAATTAAATATAATTCAAGGGAAACATTTATAGTAAAACCAGAGTAAGTGTATAAGAACAACTCATAAAGGATGTTTAAGACTTTTCTAGGGGAAAAAACTTTATTAATATTCAAAAACAAAAGATTTAAGCAAATAGAAAAGCATACAATATTTCTGAACAGGCAGACACCATACTGTAAAGATAGCATTTTTCTCCCAAATTAATCTATACATTCAAAGCAATTCCAACATAAATACACACAAGTTTTTAAAAGGAATTTTCACAGAATGATTCTAATATAAGAGCTGAAAGTCTAGATCAGTCAAGATAATCTTTAAGATGAACAAGGTATATAAAAGGCAATGCGAAAGAATGCTCAAACTACTGCACAATTGCACTCATCTCTCATGCTAGTAAAGTAATGCTCAAAATTCTTCAAGCCAGGCTTCAGCAATACGTGAACCATGAACTTCCTGATGTTCAAGCTGGTTTTAGAAAACGCAGAGGAACCAGAGATCAAATTGCCAACATCCGCTGGATCATGGAAAAAGGAAGAGAGTTCCAGAAAAGCATCTATTTCTGCTTTATTGACTATGCCAAAGCCTTTGACTGTGTGGATCACAATAAACTCTGGAAAATTCTGAAAGAGATGGGAATACCAGACCACCTGACCTGCCTCTTGAGAAATCTGTATGCAGGTCAGGAAGCAACAGTTAGAACTGGACATGGAACAACAGACTGGTTCCAAATAGGAAAAGGAGTACGTCAAGGCTGTATATTGTCACCCTACTTATTTAACTTACATGCAGAGTACATCATGAGAAACGCTGGACTGGAAGAAACACAAGCTGGAATCAAGATTGCCAGGAGAAATATCAATAACCTCAGATATGCAGATGACACCACCCTTATGGCAGAAAGTGAAGAGGAACTAAAAAGCCTCTTGATGAAAGTGAAAGAGGAGGGTGAAAAAGTTGGCTTAAAGCTCACATTCAGAAAATGAAGATCATGGCATCTGGTCCCATCACTTCATGAGAAATAGATGGGGAAACAGCGGAAACAGTGTCAGACTTTATTTTGGGGGGCTCCAAAATTACTGCAGATGGTGACTGCAGCCATGAAATTAAAAGACGCTTACTCCTTGGAAGGAAAGTTATGACCAACCTAGACAGCATATTCAAAAGCAGAGACGTTACTTTGCCGACTAAGGTCCGTCTAGTCAAGACTATGGTTTTTCCAGTGGTCATGTATGGATGTGAGAGCTGGACTGTGAAGAAGGCTGAGAGCAGAAGAATTGATGCTTTTGAACTGTGGTGTTGGAGAAGACTCTTGAGAGTCCCTTGGACTGCAAGGAGATCCAACCAGTCCATTCGAAAGGAGATCAGCCCTGGGATTTCTTTGGAAGGAATGATGCTAAGGCTGAAACTCCAGTACTTTGGCCACCTCATGCGAAGAGTTGACTTATTGGAAAAGACTCTGATGCTGGGAGGGATTAGGGGCAGGAGGAGAAGGGGACAACAGAGGATGAGATGGCTGGATGGCATCACTGACTCGATGGATGTGAGTCTGAGTGAACTCCGGGAGTTGGTGATGGACAGGGAGGCCTGGCGTGCTGTGATTCATGGGGTCACAGAGAGTCGGACACAACTGAGCGACTGAACTGAACTGAAGGTTTACTGTAGCTTTATGAAAAGCACTAAAGGTAGAAAAAAGGGGGAAAACTGATCTTTAAAAAACCTCTCATCAAAAGACAGCTTTCTAAGTGTTAGTCACTCAATCGAGTTTGACTCTTTGTGACCCCATGGACTGTAGCTCACCAGGCTTCTCTGTCCACGGAATTATCCAGGCAAGAATACTGGAGTGGGTTGTTTCCTTCTCCACAGCTTTCTAAAAAGAAAAAGTCTAGTATACTAGTTTATTGTTGTTTAACAAATTATCCCAAAACTTAGTGGAGTAAAACCACTTCATTATCTTTCAGTTTCTTTGAGTCAGGAATCTGGGAGTGATATGGCAAGTGGTTCTCTCTATGCTCTAATGAGACTGCAGTCAGATGTCAGCCGGGACTGCAAGTTATCTAAAAGCCTGATCACGCTGGAAGATCCACCTCCAAAGTGGCTTATTTACATGGCTGGCAAGTTGGTCCTGGATGCTAGCAGACCCTAGTTCTTTTCAGAACTGTTAAGAGTGACAGCTGGAGAAGGCGATGGCACCCCACTCTAGTACTCTTGCCTGGAAAATCCCATGGACGGAGGAGCCTGGTAGGCTGCAAGTCCATGGGGTCGCAAAGAGTTGGACACGACTGAGCGACTTCCCTTTCACTTTTCACTTTCATGCATTGGAGAAGGAAATGGCAACCCACTCCAGTGTTCTTGCCTGGAGAATCCCAGGGACGGGGGAGCCTGGTGGGCTGCCGTCTATGGAGTCACACAGAGTAGGACACGACTTAAGTGACTTAGCAGCAGCAGAGTGACAGCTTGTTTTCACCAAGAACAAGGAATCCAAAGGATAAGGAAAAAGCTGAATACCTTTAATGAAGCCTCAGAAGTCACTGCTGATTCTGCTATATTCTGTTGGTCACCCAAACAAGCACTGTGAGCAAAGACTAAAGAAGAGTATAAATACTAAAGAGAACACTGGGGCCATCTTAGAGGTTGGCTATCACAACAAGCCATAACCTTTCAATTTATATAACCAACAAAGTATCAGTATATAGAACTTACCAAGAATTCTTATGAATCAAAAATTTTTCTAAAATGTTAGCAAACTAAAGAGAAATAGAAGACATATGGACATGTTATTCACAGAAGCAATAACAAACTTCATGTAACAAGCATTCAGAAAGTAGTTTTCCCTAGTACCACATACTTCATGATATTTACATATCATTAAGATATAGATTTTAAATATTTTTCTAAAAATGGTGCATTTATGTTCATTCATCCTTGTTTTTTCCCACTCCACCTTGGGACTGATGTCCATTCTAGAAGCAGGCTAGGAAAGAAGGTGATATAATCTGTGACCACAGAGGAGACAAAATTAACGTATCCAACACCATGAGCTCAACCTCAGAACTTGTCCTCTGAAAAATAAAATGATAGAACTCAGTCGACCAGTCATAAATAGGAAAAAACAAAATTAACAGATCCAGAGCAAGCTATTTACAAAAGGTCCAACTCTGTGAGTAAGTTATTAAGTACTCTTTTCCTCTTTATATTCCTTTGGGGACAACCTCTTTATGAACTGTGATGGGTACCCCAAAATGAAGGACTATAAACTTATGAATCTGCCATCTTCCACTATTCCACAGTCTGACACTCTTTCTAATGACTCTACATTATCACTTTGTTATAGCCCCTTTAAAGAAGCAAGTCTCAAACTTTTTGTTCTCAGAATCCCTCTTACACTCAATCATTGAGAAACTAAAAATGTTTAGATGGGTTTTATCCATCAATACGCACTGTATTAGAAAGAAAAACTGGGGATTTTTAAATATCTTATTTAATATAATCATTTTTTAAAATTTATTTAAATTGGTGGCTAATTACTTTACAATATTGTGGTGGCTTTTGCCATACATTGACATGAATCAGCCACAGTTGCACGTGTTCCCCCCACTCCAAATCTCCCTCCCACCTTTCTCCCCATCCCACCACTCTGGGTTTTCCCAGTACACTGGCTTTGAGTGCCCCTGTTTCATACATCAGACTTGGACTGGTCCTCTATTTCACATATGGTAATATACATGTTTCAACGCTATTCTCTCAAATCATCCCACCCTCGCCTTCTCCAACAGGGTCCAAAAGTCTGTTCTTTATATCTGTGTCTTTTTTGCTGTCTTACATATAGGGCAGTCATTACCATCTTTCTAAATTCCATATATATGCGTTAATCTACTGTATTGTTGTTTTTCTTTCTGACTTACTTCACTTTGTATAATAGGCTCCAGTTTCATCTACCTCATTAGAACAGACTCAAATTTGTTCTTTTTAGTGGTTGAGTAATACACGTACTACAACTTTCTTATCTATTCATCTGCCAATGGACATCTAGCTTGCTTCCATGTCCTAGCTACTGTAAACAGTGGTGCAATGAACACTGGGGTACACGTGTCTCTTTCAATTCTGGTTTTCTCGGTGTGTATGCCCAGCAGTGGCATACACTGGGTCATATGGGAGTTCTATTTCCAGTTAAAATTTTTATTTTTAACACCAAAATCATTTTGTATCAGGATACAGCTGACTAACAATAAATAACTGTTAATAATAATGTTTCATTAAAATATTTTATTAGTTCATTTAAAAATAAACATACAGAATGCTGAAGTAAAATATTTATCAGAAATAATTTCCAAAACAAAACAAAAAGTTTTAGTAAAGAGTGACACTAATTCATATTTTTTTAAATCTCTTGAATATCCAGTTTAATAGATGTCTGAATATAGTTTTTGCATTTAACCTGTTGTGAAAGGTTGTTTTGTTTGAAGAATATAAGGAAAACTTGGCCTCATACAACCATTTTAAGAAAAGGGAAGAATATTTTAATAGTGTTTTCAGACAACCTGTGGATACTCTTCTTTAATATATTCGAAAATCACAGTTTTATTTCTTAAACATCAGTTGCAATGTGAAATTTACCAGTAATGAACTTTTACTGCTCCCTTACGTTAAAATCTATTGGTCTATTTTGCACTTTGAATCTTTTTTCTATGTATGAATATGTAATATCATGCATTGGTCATTTGGAAAATATTGGCCCACTATGTAGATCTTCCAAATGTTGACATTTCATTGTATAGTATCCCTCCCCCAAAAAAGTTAGTATCACTACCAGCCTTATCAGAAAAGCCTTTAAATATTGATAAGATAAAAGTTTCCCAAAATCCTAATTTTCATTTAAAAGCTCAATTTTTATCACTAGCAACATAAAACAGCAGTTGTTTTCCTTAAAGTGACCTAGTTCAGTTCATTCATTTTTAAGAAAATGGCTGCCAAATTTCCACACACCAGTTTGTTAATCATTCTTTCAAGTAAAAATTATTTTCCAAGAAAAAAAGTAGCTAATCCAGCTTGGAATTCCAACAACTGCATGAGTACTTGTCTTACCGCACTTCAGTCTGCAGAAGCACTTTGCATTATCACATTTTATCACACACAATATTAAGGATCAAGATTTTAAAAGTAATTTTTATTGCTTCAAGGACATAAAACTAATGTGATTTTCTTTGTTGGTGGCGGCAGTTTTACTCTAAGTATGTAGTGGTAGAGACAGAATAACTTTTAAGAAGGGTCTGGAGGTACTATCTTAATTCCTGCTAAGGTGCCAAGCAATGTTATCCATCACTGATTTCCTATTATTAATACAAACATCAGAACAGTGAATAAGGCAAATAATGGATCAGTGTTATAAGGAAAACAGTTTCAACTTTGCCAACACCTAAAAGTGTATCAGAGACAATCTTCTCCCCACTGTCAACCCCCAACTCAGTTTCACAGACCAACTTTGAGAAACTACTTTAAGTTACTATTCTCATTTATTGTCTGTTATCAGGAGTGTATATAAGGAAATGAAAAGCAATTAGACTTTCCTAACTAAAACTTTTGGTGTAGAGATATTAGACATCGTAAATACTCTGGATTTAGAATATGAATTTACCCAAGTTTTAGGCAGCTGGAATGAGAGATCTGAAATGCAAATAACTGTCAGGCATGTTCTATTTCATCAAATGTCAGAAAAACACCAACAATTTGCCTTCCTGCATCTTCTTTCTGCTTATTGTGAGACAGAAGTAATCACAAAAGCAATAGGGGACAATTGGAAGTCAACAGAAATAAGAGCAGTACAATTTATTGGGGGCTGGGCACCATATGAAGCAATTTACAATGTATTAATCCATTTAAGCCTCACAATAACACTATGAAACAGGTATTATTATTCTTCTCAATTTACAGATGCTAAGTAACAAACCCACAGTCATTCAAGTAGTAAATAATAGAGCTCAAAAATAAATGCAGGCCTTCTGACTGCATTCTGATTCCTGAATTGTTTACATTTAACCAACTACAATGCTATAAGTTGTTAAAGTGCTTTTGTTTGATACATCTTTAATGACTGATTGCTGATGACTATATTATCATTCAAAAACTCAAGTAGGGCCTAAAAAAAATATTCCCAGATAAGCCACACCCAGAACTAGCCAACTGCCATTTATTACACATACTGCTGGGGAAAGAACGTCCAAGAACTCTAACGGAAGACTCCCCTAGTGGTTCACCACGTGCTGTGCTAAGTCACTCCAGTGGTGTCGACTCTGCGACCCTATGGACTATATAGCCCACCAAGCTCCTGTGTCCATGGGATTCTCCAGGCAAGAACGAATACTGGAGTGGGTTGCCATTTCCTCCTCCAGGGGATGTTACTGACCCAGGGATCAAATCCACGTCTCTTATGTCTCCTGCATTGGCAGGAGGGTTCTTTACCATTAGAACCACCTGGGAAGCCCATGCTCAGTGATAAAAACCATTTTGAGGACGAGCTCTTCACACTATATCCAGAGGTATTCTCTCTCACTTACAATATGGATGTTGCCATCTCAGACTTTTCACAAAAAGTTGAAGATTCGTAAACAGAATCATTTCCCCATGTTGATTCTTCCATTATTCCCCACAAAAGGTAAGTATATGAAACTTATGTAGATGTGAAAAATTAGCATTAAAAACAATAATAGAATCAGAATTTTACTGGATAAGAACTCAACTTCAAATTGCAGACCTGGAGAGGCTGTCTAGCTGACCCGCCCAAAGCTACACAGTAAATTAATAACAGCACCTAATGCAATTTACTCCCAAATCAAATCTTCATCCACATCACCATGCTGTCTATGCCCTACTACAAAAGTCTCAACTCCTTCAAGAGTTCATCTGAGAGACTATTCAGATGCACCAATACATATTTGTACTTTTATTGATACATTATTAGATTTGCACGTACCCACTTAGTTCAGTTCAGTCGCTCAGTCGTGTCCAACTCTTTGCGACCCCATGAATCACAGCACGCCAGGCCTCCCTGTCCATCACCAACTCAAACTCATGTCCATCAAGTCGGTGATGCCACCCAGCCTTCTCATCCTCTGTCATCCCCTCCTCCTCCTGCCCCCAATCCCTCCCAGCATCAGGGTCTTTTCCAATGAGTCAACTCTTTGCATGAGGTGGCCAAAGTACTGGAGTTTCCGCTTCAGCATCAGTCCTTCCAAAGAACACCCAGGACTGATCTCCTTTAGAATAGACTGGTTGGATCTCCTTGCAGTCCAAGGGACTCTCAAGAGTCTTCTCCAACACCACAGCTCAAAAGCATCAGTTCTTCAGCGCTCAGCTTTGTTCACAGTCCAATTCTCACATCCATACATGACCACTGGAAAAACCATAGCCTTGACTAGACGGACCTTTGTTGGCAAAGTAATGTCTCTGCTTTTCAATATGCTATCTAGGTTGGTCATAACTTTCCTTCCAAGGAGTAAGCGTCTTTTCATTTCATGGCTGCAATCACCATCTGCAGTGATTTTGGAGCCCCCCAAAATAAAGTCTGACACTGTTTCCCCATCTAGTTCCTACGAAGTGATGGGACCAGATGCCATGATCTTCGTTTTCTGAGTGTTGAGGTTTAAGCCAACTTTTTCACTCTCCTCTTTCACTTTCATCAAGAGGCTTTTTAGTTCCTCTTCACTTTCAGCCATAAGGGTGGTGTCATCTGCATATCTGAGGTTGTTGATATTTCTCCCACTACTGACATACCCACTATTGACACCTATTCGACTCAACCTGAAACAAACCTAAAAAAAATAAACACAAAAGCACTTTAAAAAGCTCACTACTGAGGTTCAACAAATATTAACTAACTTATCTATTTTGATTTTCCAAATACTCCAAAAGCACATAAATCAGTTCTTCTCCTCAAAATATTTAAATCCATGCCTCTCAAAGTGTGAAAGATTCCAGAATCAGAATATAATAAGATACTTATTAAAAATTCAAATTCCCAGTGTCATCCCCAATTAAACTGAAACAATCTCTTAAACTCCCAAAATGGTATTTTAAAAAGCTCTCCATATGATTCTTATTCATCCAACATCTACTTATTGAACATTCACTCTACAACATTCCAGTGGGAAACAAGGAACAAACAAGTAAACAAAAATAAGAAAACATTTTGGACTTTATCTGTGCAATGAAGAAATAAAGGTAATATGTCAAAGAGTGACCTGGAAGACTACAAATGTCCCTTAGTAATCTCAAGGGACTGGTTCCAAAACCCCCGTCAGATATGAGATAGCCAACTAACAGTACTTTAAAGAGCAACCAGACACAGAGTTTTCAGGACAGTGAAAATACTTTGTATGATATTATGACAAATCCATGTTATTATACTACATTTGCTCAAACCCTCAGAATGTACAACAAGAGTGAAACCCTAACACAAACTGTGGACTCTGGGTGATTATGATGTAGGGCGATCGACTCTCAAAAATGTACCACTGTGGTGAGGGATGTTGATAATGGGAGATACTATTTAGGTCTGGGAGGGTATAGTTATATGGAAAATGTCCTTATCTTTCTGTATCTCTTAATATTGCTGTAACCCTAAAACTGCTCTTTAAAAATAAAGCCTTAAAAAAAATAAAAGTCAGGAGGTCTTTCTGCACAGGCGACATCTGAAGTGAGTAGCCCTTCACTTAAGAACAGTGGTTCTCAAATTCAGTGTGCATCCAAATCGCCTGGTGGACTTACTGAAAATGATTTCTGGTTAGACGGTCTTGAATGAGGCCCATTCCTAACAAGAGTGCAGATAATGTCGATGCTGCTAGTCCAGAAACCACACTTGGAGAATGATGGATCTAAAAGGAACAGCTAAAGGGTCTGAATAACTTTGGTGTGTTAGAAAAGGAGGAAAACAAGGCCATTAGAAGGGAAGGTAATGTCATTGCTTCGGAAACACTTAAGACAGTAAATCAAACTACCAACCATGCCTATCCAGACCAGACAGAATCACAAGCTGTTCAATAATACCTTACAGTTACAAAGCATTTCAGTTTAAGAAAGTATTTTCACTTTCATTACTTAATTTGATTTAACGAGATGTAAGTGAAGAACTATAAGCTACATTTTAGAGATAAAGAAACTGAAGGACAGAAACATGATAAACTGAGGGAACCAGAAAACAAAGGGCAGAACTATGCTCCCCAACTTCAATCCAGTGTTCCTTCCCGAAAGCAAGTTTGATTTTTTTAAAAAGGCAAAGTAAAAGATACACATAGGAGGTAATACTAAGTTATTTTCTAGACTCTGCTGCCTAAAAATATGGTGGCATCCAGACTTAATCTGTTCTAGATACTGGTTAGAAAGTAACACTACCTTAAGACTGACAGTATTTAGTCTTGTCTACTTATTTCTCCTAGTTCCAAAACAAAGGATGACGAAGTGAAGAGGACATTTACACACAATTATTCTCTGTCCTGCATAAATAAAACAGAACTAATTTCATAAGCTCAGTCCCTCAGCCACATCAACCAAACACAATTTTCATCTTGTATCCCCTCTAAATGTCTCATCTAATCCAGGTTCCCACAAGAACACTGAATCTCACAAGTCTTAACTATACTCATGAGGCCCTCAGCAGTTAGTTACACACCCATTATCCACCCTCCCTATACCCATTATCATTTAGTATCTTCTCTATCAATTAAACCCTCACTTTTAACATTCTTACCTGCAGGTCTCAATAATACTTCAAATCCAAAACTGAAATTATTACATCCTCCCTCCAAAACACAACACACACGCAGGCAGGCGCGGGCGTGCACACACACACACCCCACCACCTGTGGTGTATGTGTGTGAATTATCTGTGCCTGAATTATCTGATTTTGCATTAATAGCACTGCCACCCACCAAACAAGAAACCTGGAACTTGGCCTAGACACCTGTGTCTCTCTCACACCAATCTCAATTGGTGCCTCATCTCCATTCTCAGTGCTACTTACAGTCAGTTACCATCAATGATAAACTAGCTGCCATTTCACTAATAACTACCATGTACTAGTCACTTTGTTACATGTACTAGCACCATGTACTAGTCACTTTGTTAAGTCACTTCATTCTATCAATAACTTTATCAGGTAGATAAATTTTGTCCTTGTAAAATTAATCTGTCCAACTCACAAGCAAGAAGTGACCAAGTAGACATCCAAGAAAAACGTTTTCTCCAGAAGTCCATACCTTTCCCCCATAACAAAACATTTCCTTCTTCAACACCTAACAGTCCTTTACCAGCTAATTTCTCTCCTAGATTACTGCCAGAATTTTCCTAACTAGTCCTGCCTCAGGTTTTTTTCTTCCCTTACCTTTCAATGTGCCCCCAAGCAATCTTTCTAGATGACAAATATCATCCTTTTACCCTAATATAAACGTCTGTGAGGTGACTTCCCTGGTGGTCCAGTGGCTAAGACATGGCACTCTCAATGCAGGAGGCCCAGGTTCAATCCCTGGTCAGGGAACTAGATCCCACATGCCACAACTAAAGACCCCACATGCTTCAGGGAAGACCCTTGCAGGATAAATAGATATTTTTTTAAAAGTCTGTGAGACTCCCTTTAGTCTATCTACAATGTAACAGGATACAGTCTACAGGACGAATCCAAAACCCTTTAGTACAGGTCGACACTCCCTTACCTTCAGCGCCAAACTTCAAAAGCTTTGAAATTTTAAAGTTTTTTTCATGAGTCTGCAACAAAACCCACCCTGAACTGTAGGGGATTATTTCTCTATCCCATTAGTGATATTCATATGCCTCACTACAGAAACATTAATACTTAATAAAGAATTGTTAACCCAGACCCCGCTGGAGTATTGAAGACCTCAGCAGGAAAAAGAAAAATTTTCGAAGTATTCTGACCTCTAAAACACACCTGGTCCCAAGAGCTTAGGTAAGGGATTGTGACTTCTTACCTACTCAGCCCATCAAACCAACTTAATTTACAGTGATGACCTGATCCCGTCCCAGGAATGTATAAGGTACCCTGTGTTCTGAAAACTCTACAACTCAGTGTGACCTACTCACCCTTCAAGAAACCTACTCAAGGACTGCTTTTCAGTAAAGTTTTCCTGACCTTCTCTTGACTGTGCCACCACTGTATCCACCCTCCACTGCTGTATCTCATACGTCTGTTTCCCCTATGTTGGGCAGTGAACCGGCTCCTCACTGCGTATTTTATCCAGTCGTAGCACGGTATCCGAAACACTAAGGGTCCATTAATGTCAAAGAATATAAATTCATCCCAACTCTCCCTAACACCTAATTCCCTTCAAAGTTCAGTTCTCCTTTACCCCTAAACCTAAGGTTTTTTCCTGGCCATACAGGCCGCTCACAGCGATTTTGTTTCCAGAGTTCCTTCTCAATGTCATCCTAAAGTTACTTTCTATCAGACGCCTTTTCTTAGCCCCAAATCCACCAATGCCCTTTAACCTTCCCAGCCCTTCTTTCCCCTAGCTTAGAACAGGTCTCCCCCCAAGGCAATTCATCCTCACTGCCCTTATCTCTTACCTACTCCCTCCTCAACACTTCTCGGGGCTGGGCCCTCCCTTAAAAACGCTTCTCACAGGCAGATTCCCAGACCCCCTCTTCGCTCACAATCCGTTCCATCAGCTCCCGAACCTACGCTCGGCCCGAGTCCACGCCTTCCCGGCCCGTATCTGCACACCACGAACCTCCCCTGCAGCCGGCGTCCCCTCCCCCAGCCTCTCGCAGCCGGCACCCCTCCCTTCACCCTCCCCGTCTCTCTGGAGGTTCAGCTTCTCTGAAAACTGTCCCAGGAGCCGTGTCTTTCACCTCTGAGACTCTTCAGGATCACGCCTGCCCGAACAGCCCCGCGCCCGAGTACTCTCAGAGGACCCCAGATCCTCCTCGGCACAGCAAACCCCCTTCGGCCCAGACCTCGGGCCGGGCCTCCCGCTCACCTTGCTGGATGTCGCCGTTGCTGCCCCCCGGGATGGGCACGTTGAGTTGGCGCTCGGGCTCAGGCAGGCAGCGCAGGCAGAAGGAGTGAAGACAGGGCAACAGCTTGGGCTCCGCCTCACGCCGGCTCTGCAGGCTCTGCTGACACACGGCGCAGGTGTCCAGGAGCGAGGCTGGCGGTCCTGGAGGCGGCCCCGCCGAGGGACCCGGAGCAGGAGCCGAGGCCGGAGCTGGGGCTGGCGTCGATACCGCCCCCCCGGGAACTCCAGGGCCCATTGAGGCTGCAGGGGCTGAGGCAGCCGGGGCTGAGCCCGAGGAGGCCGCGGCCACCCCCCCGTCGTCGGGCCCGGCCGCGGCGCTCTCCGCGCCGGCCCTGCCGCCTTCCTCCTCCTCCTCCTCCACCAGCACCGCCGCGAGAGGCGGCTCCGCCTCCTGCGCCGCGAGCCCGGCGGCTCCGGCAGTTACCGGCGCGCTACTGCTGCCCCCGCCGCCGCTCTCAGCCTCGCCGCCGCCTTTGTTTTCCGCCATGTTTTCCTCTTTGAACCCGCCGGACCGCCCCGCGCCGCCCGCCGCCGCCGCCGCCCCCAGCCCCAGCCGCAGCCGCAGCGAGAGCGGCCGCCGAGAACGAGCAGGCTAGAGAACGAACGAACGAGAGCGCGCGCGCACGCGGCACCCCCAGCCTCGCGTCGCGCGGTTGCTGGAGGGCGGGCGCGGCGCGCGCACGTACGCACGGACGTCCTCCGGAGGGAGGCGGGAACTCCGGGCGCGGGCGCGCAGCCGTCCAGGTTGCCCCTCCCGACCTCTGGGGCCCGCACGTAAGATTCCGTCCCGCTGCAGTTCCGTTCGCAGTGAGCTTTTAAAGCCTGAGACTGTTGAGGCTGAACTACCTTTAGTCGCGGGTGGAAGAACTGGGACGCGGCCCACTATACGGGGAAGAGTGGGAAAGGGTGGAAGGCCGGGGCTGTTTCCTGTAGAGCGAGCGACTCGGGTGGCGCGGTTCCCAGGGCGGGCGCATCTCCGCGGAAACCTCCTTCCGCGCGGGGTTAGACTCCCAGGCTTCCTGGGTCTCTGTGCTTTAATTAGCCGCGTTCCTTTGGATGATTGTATCTCTCGGGAGCAGTAAAGGGAGGGTTTTTGTTTTTAACTGGCGGCTTACCAGAAATAGGCTGAAAAAACTCAGTGAAGGGAAAAAAAAAAACTCTTTAACCGCTATTTTTAGCTTCTTAAGGTGATTGTTTCTCTGCCGTTGCTACGCATCAGAAAACCAATCAACTGAGAGGCTTTTTCAGAGCGGAGATGTGCCAGGACCACACCCCAGATCTGCATCAGGAAGTGGGGGAGAGCTGATGAATGTTGAAAGCGCTTTGACTGACTGATGGGCGTCAGTTTGAGAAGTCTCGCTCTAACCAATGTTATGTCTTCAGAGTCCCACTTAGTGTCCGGGCGTGAGTTGAGTCGCAAATGCCCTAACAAGTGTAGGTAATAGCAGCTTTCAGGAAGGTTTGTCTTTATTTGGAAAACAAGTACTATGGCCGTTTTAATGTTCAGATCGTGAAGTACTTTGCTCTTCAGACAGTGTTCCCAAGAAATATTATTCTTGAACTGGTATAAGTCCTTACAGTAAGCCACCTCGAAACATTTTTCATTTATTCGTTCAAAACAGTTACCTCTTACTATGTGACAGGTGATGTTTTATAGATGCTAGGATTGCAGCAGGGAACAAAGGAGACCCTTGACTTTCAAGGAGTTTGCAGTCTGGGGGAAGAGTGAGGTAATATATGCAGGGAATAATAAAAGCTATGAAGGGGAAAAAAGAATTCAGATTAGAGGTGATTGGGGAAGTCCTCTGTTGATCGAGCTTTGGTTCTCTTGCCGAAGAGTGTTCTAATCAGGAAAAGCAGTAAGTACAAAGGGCCTGAGGTAGACATATTCTTGGCTTGTTACAGTCTGTGTGACTGGAGTGACTTGAGAGAGGCAAAAAGAAGTGGAGATTAAAGGAGGAGCCGGTCACATACAGAGATGGCCTTCAACTTGCTAAACTTTTGTATTTTGGAAAAGAACTTTGAAAAACTGCTTTCTCACCTCAAACAATTTAAGGTGATCCTTAAAAATTTTTATCAAGAGTGTAAATAGTTGCAGAGACTGCCATTTCTGACATTTTGCATTACTAACATTTTTCAGTTGTCACATTAATTTTAAAACTACCCAGTGGAAAGGTAAACAGGTGGTTTAACAAGCATCATCCATTTAAAAAGTACATAATCAAAAGTGTTCCACTTCATTAGATAATATTAAACATGAAAAGTAAAATGTTAATTGGGAATGTCTTTTAATGAGATGACTGATAGTGGGTTTTTTTTAGTTTGTATAGACATAGATGTATATAACATTACTAGGAAGAGATACAGTCCTGTATCACTTATATTTTTATTGACTTAAGTCACTGCATTAAAAAAAAGTGTGTATACGTACATATATACATATATAAATGAGAGTCGGATCATAAAGAGGGCTGAGTGCTGAAGAACTGATGCTTTCAAACTGTGATACTGGAGAAGACTCTTAACAGTCCCTTGAACTGCAAGGAGATCAAACCAGTCAATCCTAAAGGAAATCAGTCCTGAATATTCAGTGCAAGGACTGCCACTGAAGCTCCAAGATTGAGGGCAGGAGGAAAAATGGGTGACAGAAGATAAGATGGTTAGCTGACATCACCGACTCAATGGACAGTTTGAGCAAACTCCAAGAGATAGTGGAGGACAAGGAAGCCTGGTGTGCTGCAGTTTATAGGGTGGCAAAGAGTTGGGACACAATTTAGTAACTAAACAACGAACAACAATACCCGGCACATGGTAAACATGAAATGAGTGTAAAAGTAGACCCAAAGGTTCATGAAGGGAACACAACTGGAGGTAGAAACAAAGGTACCGGAGAGAAAAATCTCAAAAGAAACCATACTGTGGACTGAACGGAGCAGTGGGTATAAGGATCCCACCATTTCCCTGACGTTGGCTATCTTTTACGCCAACTGCCTTGCAAGAACATTGTAAGAAAAACACAGTTCTGAAATGAAGAGAGATATCAATCAGAGCCTAGTAGCTCTGTCTGTGGAGGAAACTGCGATGTTGCTGGTAACCAGAAGAGGAAAGAACTTTCCAGCTATCCAGAAAAGAGAAAGAGCACTGGGAGTGAGCCATGGTGAGAGCATAATTCATGAGCTGGGTACAAGAGGTTGGCAGCAGTGAGGCAGAGTAGCCCCAGAGTACCATGAAGGTTTGCAGTGGCCACTTCTGCCACTCTTGGACAGAGCAGCCTTGGTTGTCAGCAAGATTGGAAGCAATGCACAAAGACCAGCAGAGGAATGCTGAACTGCAGTTAAGATTCGGGGCATTTCTGTTAATGCACCATGCTTACAGTCATGAGTGGGTGAGATAGGGGATATAAAGGTGACATTTTGTGATTTAAAGTTCACTTCTCTGAACACAGGGGCATAAGCACATGTACCTTGGTTTAGCATGTCTTTGGACTTATCAGAAAGTTCAGTTTCATAACAAGGACCTTCCTAATGCACGTGTCAAAAGACCAAAATTGGTTTTAATTTAGATTTATAGAACTGACTATATGAACATAAAATCAATATTTAAATACTGGGAAATCCATTTATTGTTTCATAGAATTGAGCAAGATTCACCTGCATTTCAGTTTTTGTTCATTAGACTATAAAGGGCTGGAGATAAGGTAGCAATGTCCTCTTTATCATTTTGGTCTTAACTATGCCAATCCAAAATTCCCTGTATCTAAAATTTTTCCTTTTGGGAATTCCCTGGTGATCCAGTGCCTACAATTCTGCAGTCTCACTGCTGAGAGCCCGGATTCAATCCCTGGTCAGGGAACTGTTAATAAGATCCCACAAGCCATGCAGTGCGATCAAAAAGAAAAGAAAATGTTGCCTTTTACTTAATGAAAGGCATTTTAGTGTGGTTTATGTAAGATAATCAAAGAATATTTAACACTTTTCACATTTTATTGATGACCTATAATAGCAGATGCTTTTAAAAGTTGATGTGACAGGATATGAGCAAGTTAAACTTTGCTTGTAAATCCTTTCAATCTTAGACTGAATTATAATTCAGGGTTGTCTTTAAACGACTATTCAAAAACACATGAAACTGTAAAAGTCCTATACCTTGTGATTTGTAATAATATTTTTGCAAACTCATTAGAAGGATTAAAGTACAGGAGGTATGCCATCAGCACAGATTTGTAACTTATGTCGTCGTCATAAGGTTTAAGATAATTAAAAACAAAATCTTAGAAAAAATAAAATTCATTTCTCAGCATTTCATGATGTTGGGCAAAGTGCACTTTGATTTCCTGGCGCTCGTTTTTCTGAGTTTGAGAACCGCTAGTACCAAGAAAAGTCTTCCCAGGTGGTACCTGCCTGCCAGTGCAGGAGACATAAGAGACATAAGTTTGATCCCTGGGTTTGGAAGATCCCCTGGAGAACAGCATAGCATCCCACTCCAGTATTCTTACCTGGAGAATTCCAAGGACAGAGGTTGGCTGTAGTCCATATGGTTGCAAAAACTCTGATACAACAAGGGACTTAGCCCTCATGCGCAGAGTACCAAAAAAAGGGACAAATGACAGAATTCTAATTGCTAGCTCTTTGGCTTTTTTATATTTCTAAAGCCTTCCAAGGCACATGGTTAATCCCAATACAATTTGTAAAGTGATTTCACACACATTATTTCTTGCAACAGGTAAAATACATTCCAATTTAGATAATAAACAGACTTCATAATGTGAGTGTACTGTAGCGTATTAGCTCTCTGTTGTCACACAATAAGATTATTTTCAATTTTTGCTATTATAAATAGTACTGTGATAAGCATTGTGATGAATAATACTTTGCATGTCTATAGTTATTTTTTCTGAATATTCCCAAAGATAGAATTGCTGATTCAACAAGTATAGCCATTGTAAAAAAATTTAATATGTAAATAAAGTTATTAGGTTATTAAATAACTAGATTGTGCTTGATATTTTTGCCACTACAAATAAAGATAAATTAATGTGCAATCTGTTTTTCAAATTTGTTTCTAAAGTTCTGTTTCCTCACATCCCACTTACTCCTCAGTCTCCTCTGGCATGGCTTCCATTTCCAACAGCTCTTGCTAAGGTCATCAAGGACCTCCATGTTTTTTTAAATCCAGTAGATGTATTTCATTCCTAACCTTATTTGTCTTCTCAGTGGGATTTCATATCTTCGACCATTCTCTTTTCTAGAATCACTTTCTCCCGTGGTTTTCATGACACCACACTCTTCTACATCTTCTACTGCTGTTTTTCTTTTACAAACTGTGTTGGGGTCCCTGAGAAGAGACTAGAAGAACTCACAGGACTCAAAAAAGCTGGTATACTCATGGTTATGGTATATTACAGTGAAATGAACAAATTAAAATCAGCAAAGTTAAAAGATACATGGAGAAAACTCCACAAGAAAACAGGCACAAACTCCAGGTGTCTCCTCCCAGTGAAGTTGCATGCCCTAATTCTCCCAGCAATGATTTGTGACACCTTTGTGAAGTGTTACCAAACAGGCAAGTTCACCCAAGGCTTAGTATACAGGGTTTTTAATGTGGGGGAGAGTTTGTCCCATAAGGTATGGGATCACCCACGTAACTGACCTCAGCCGTTTGAATTCCAACCAGCAGAGGTCAAACTGATACATCATAGCCCAAGGCCTCAAACATGCTAAAACAGGCATTCAGCATAAATCACACTGATTCAGCCAAAGTAATACAGTGTGGCCCAAGGCCTCAGGTATACCAAGGACTTGTTAGGCTGGCCCAAGGCCTCAGGTATACCAAGGACTTGTTAGGCAGAGTATTCCAAGGGCTCAGAGGTTATCTCCCAGGAGTCAGTCGAGGACTAGTTCTAAAAAGGAGCCCTTCTTTTGAATGTGCAGGGTTTGAGTAATACAGGCCTACTAAGTTAGCCCTTTGCTGCACTCAGACCTACGCATTGTTGGGCTTTCTGAAATATGCTCTAGACCCCCTTCTCAATCAGTTTTTGTTCCCCTGAGCAAACTCATCATGCTACACCTTCATTTGCCATACATACAATGATAACTCCCGAGTATATGACTTTGAGTTCAGTTCAGTTCAGTCTCTCGGTCGAGTCCAACTCTTTGCGACCCCATGAATTGCAGCGCGCCAGGCCTCCCTGTGCATCACCAACTCCCGGACTTCACTCAAATTCATGTCCATCGAGTCGGTGATGCCATCCAGCTATCTCATCCTCTGCGGTCCCCTCCTCCTCCTGCCCCCAATCCCTCCCAGCATCAGGGTCTTTTCCAATGAGTCAACTCTTCGCATGAGGTGGCCAAAGTATTGGAGTTTCAGCTTCAGCATCAGTCCTTCCAATGAAGACCCAGGACTGATCTCCTTTAGAATGGACTGGTTGGATCTCCTTGCAGTCCAAGGGACTCTCAAGAGTCTTCTCCAACACCACAGTTCAAAGGCATCAATTCTTCGGCACTCAGCTTTCTTCACAGTCCAACTCACATCCATACATGACCACAGGAAAAACCATAGCCTTGACTAGATGGACCTTTGTTGGTAGTAATGTCTCTGCTTTTGCATATGCTATCTAGGTTGGTCATAACTTTCCTTCCAAGGAGTAAGCATCTTGTAATTTCATGGCTGCAATCACCATCTGCAGTGATTTTGGAGCCCCCCAAAATAAAGTTTGACACTGTTTCCACTGTTTCCCCATCTATTCCCCATGAAGTGATGGGACCGGATGCCATAATCTTCAGTTTCTGAATGTTGAACTTTAAGCCAACTTTTTCACTCTCCTCTTTCACTTTCATCAAGAGGCTTTTTAGGTCCGCTTCACTTTCTGACGTAAGGGTGGTTTCATCTGCATATCTGAGGTTATTGATATTTCTCCCTGCAATCTTGATTCAAGCTTGTGCTTCATCCAGCCCAGCGTTTCTCATGATGTACTCTGCATAGAAGTTAAATAAGCAGGGTGACCATATACAGCCTTGACATACTCCTTTTCCTATTTGGAACCAGTCTGTTGTTCCATGTCCAGTTCTAACTGTTGCTTCCTGACCTGCATATAGGTTTCTCCAGAGGCAGGTCAGGTGGTCTGGTATTCCCATCTCTTCCAGAATTTTCCACAGTTTATTGTGATCCACACAGTCAAAGGCTTTGGCATAGTCAATAAAGCAGAAATAGATGTTTTTCTGGAACTGTCTTGCTTTTTTGATGATCCAGTGAAAGTCAGCAATTTGATCTCTGGTTCCTCTGCCTTTTCTAAAACCATAGCCCAGATCAATTAATATCTCCATAAGAATATCCCAAAGGCACCTCAAAGTCAGCCTGTCCAAGACTCAATCCTCTTTTCTCCAAACTTCCTTTTCTTCTTCCACATTGCCTGTCTCAATAAATGGCGTTTTGCACTAGAAAGGAAGATATTTAGAAGATATTGACAGATTAGATACAGAAGAGGGTCATCCTTAAAACACAGCTTCTTACCATTCATATTCAGTCTGTTACCCAATCCTGTCAATTTGACTCTAAGTATTTCCCCAAATCCCTCCACTGTTTTCCATTTCCATTGTCACCACCCTAAATCAACCTACCACCCTTAAGATACCACAATCCTCATCTCTGCATGCACTGTGACTCCCCTGTAATCCATTGTCTAAACTGCAGTTAGGGACTCCCCTGCTGGTCCAGTGGCTTAGAGGCTAAGTCTCTAAGCTCCCAGTGAAGTGGCCCAGGTTTGATCCCTGCTTGGGGAACTAGATTCCACATGCTGCAACTGAAGAGTTCACATGCTGCAACTAGGACCCGGTGCAGCCAAATAAATAAGTAAAAATAAATATTTAAACTGCAGTTAGTCTTTTCAAAGGAAACTCATCCTTTTTCCCAATCCTATCTTCATGACTTTCTCTTGCTCTTAGGATTAAAAACAAAATCCTTAAGGTCAAAGAGGCCCTGTTTCATATGTCTAATATGGCCTGGACTACTTCACTAACTACATAATACCCCACTTCCTCCTTGCTTTCTACATTCTAGCTACACTGATCTTTCAATTTCTTCACTGTTCTGTGCCCCCTCTCACCTCAGGGCCTTTACACATTCTGCTCTCTAGGTGAAATGATTGTTTTGTGAATGTATTGCTTTCTCAGAGAGCTCCTGTCTAGATCAGTTTTCTTTGCTGGATATTCCCATTGATCTCTCTTCCTTTCCTTCATAGCTACTTGTGAGAACCAGTATAGCATAATGGTTCAAAGCAGGGGCCAGATTATACAGGTTTGAATTCCAGCTCTATCACTTATTGGCTGTGCAACATTGGACAAGTTACTTAACCTCTCTCTGACTCAGTTTCATTGTCTGCAAATGTGTATAACAGTGGTGGGTATAATAAAATTACATATATATATATATGCTTCCCTGGTAAGTCAGCTGGTAAAGAATCCACTTTCAATGCAGGAGACCCCAGTTTGAATCCTGGGTTAGGAAGATACCCTAGAGAAGGGATAGGCTACCCACTCCAGTATTCTTGAGCTTCCCTGGTGGCTCAGGTGGTAAAGAATCGGCCTGCAATGCAGGATACCTGGGTTCGATCCCTTGGTTGGAAAGATTCCCTGGAGGAGGGCATGGCAAGCTACTCCAGTATTCTTACCTGGAGAATCCCCATGGACAGAGACAGAGGAGCCAGGCAGGCTATAGTCCATGGGGTCTCAAAGAGTTGGACATGACTGAGCAACTTTCATGTATATATATTAGTACATATTGGGCTTCTCTGATGGCTCAGGAGGTAAAGAAGCTGCCTGCAATTCAAGAGACACAGACGATGTGGGTTTGATCCCTGGGTCAAGAAGATTTCCTGGAGGAGGAAATGATAACCCACTCTAGTATTCTTGCCTGGGAAATTTCATAGACAGAGGAACCTGGTGGGCCCAAAGGATCACAAAGAGTTGGATATGACGGCACGTGTGTAGCATGTATGTATGTATGTAGCATAAATTAATGCATGGAAAGAGTTTAGAATGGGTTCCAGTGAATTTAAGTACATAAGTTTTCATTTTATCATTAAGGTCTCAATTTGCAATAATGCATTCATTTGTGTGATTATCTGATTGATACTTGTCTCTCTCATTAAGCTCCATGAAAGAAGGGATGATAGCTGTTTCTGCTTATTTTATTCATCGTGCCTGGCACATAGGTACTCATAAATATTTGATAAATTAATAAGTGATTTTTAGAATTATATTGGATCCAAAAAATTGTATATAGTAAATGTTTTCTGTAGAGGAAGATTTACCTTTGTTTATAAGAGAGACTTGACCATGTTTCTGCTTAAAGGAAAGAACTAATAATAATTCAGAATTTGCAAATAAAGGGAAGAATGAAAACTTTTAACGAAGCTGACTCGTTAAAAGAATCTGGGAGAAAATAGGATATAGAACACAGCTGAGCAGCAAACATAGGAGATGCAAGTTCGATCCCTGGGTTCGGAAGATTCCCTGGAGGACAGCACGGCAACCCCCTCCAGTATTCTTACCTGGAAAATCCCATGGACAGAGGAGCCTGGCGGGCTACAGTGGGTCATAAAGAGCTGGACATGACTAAAGCAACTTAGCAAGCATGAACACATGCAAGAGAAAGAATATCATTGCCTGGAAATTATGGGAAAGAAGATAGAGAACTGTGGAGATGCAGGTAATTTTGTCCCTTGGGGAGTGTGGATAGAAGAGTAGGAAAAGCCTATATATCCTCTGAAGAAGAAGCAAAGCTGCGTGCTGAGAGAGGGGCATCAGCAAGTTTAGCCGGGCGGTTAGAATTCTTTTGGCTGTTAAGTAACAAAAGATGATGGCAAGAATGGTTATTGAGAAGGCAGTCAGCATTGTGTGTTACAACTGATAAATATTAAAAACAGTCACTGGGCTCTTCTTAGCCTTCCCCTTTCCCTTCCCTAGCAATTGTGCCCAGAAGCCATTCAGTTCAGTTCAGTTCAGTTCAGTTCAGTTCAGTTGCTCAGTCATGTCCAACTCTTTGCGACCCCATGAATCGCAGCACGCCAGGCCTCCCTGTCCATCACCAACTCCCGGAGTTCACTCAGACTCACGTCCATCGAGTCAGTGATGTCATCCAGCCATCTCACCCTCTGTCATCCCCTTCTCCTCCTGCCCCCAATCCCTCCCAGCATCAGAGTCTTTTCCAATAAGTCAACTCTTCGCATGAGGTTGCCAAAGTACTGGAGTTTCAGCTTTAGCGTCATTCCTTCCAAAGAAATCCAGGGCTGATCTCCTTCAGAACGGACTGGTTGGATTTCCTTGCCAGTAAGTGGAATCAAAAATGCAGTTCTGTGCCTGAGACAGAGAACAGCTGTGCTCCAGAGCAGAGTCAAGACTGAGCAGGGTTTCCCCATGGGGAGAGGGGTCAGCCTCTGCAGGATGGAGAGAAAGGCTTCTACATGGTGGAGTCGGGGGTGGAAATCAGGAGTTTAAAGAACAAACAGCATGACAAGGGTGTCCATGCAGGGGATTACCAGCCACAGGCAGTCAAAGCCAGAGTGGGGGCAGCTAGCATGGACTCAGAGCCCACACAGTGTGAGGAGGGTGGCTGGCACAGAGGGATGGCCTGTCTCTGGTATCAGAGCTCAAGATGGATGAGGAAGGCATCTGTGTAGAAAGAAGGCCCAGTGCAGGGTATTGAACTCTGAGTCTGAGTAGGGTAAGGAAGACATCTAATGGGAAAACCACCTTGCATGGGCAGGGGTTAGCCCAACATGGGGTAGCCTAGGAGGGTTAAGGAGGGCATCGGTGCAGGAAAGGAGCCTGTCATAATGTGTCAGAGCCTTGCTGGGGTAAAGGGCATTCTTCTTAGTTACAAATATGGAAAGAGAAAATTAGACTGAACTCTGCCACGCTGGGTTGGAATTGTGGTATCTATGTGTCCCAGTGGGTGTCAATGGATAGAGAATAATAAATACACTTGCAGAAATAAATGCAGACTTAAATGTATATGTATGTATCTGTAAGTGAAAGTGAAAGTCGCTCAGTCATGTCCTACTCTTTGCGATCCCGTGGATTATGCAGTCCATGGAATTCTCCAGGCCAGAATACTGAAGTGGGTAGCCTATCCCTTCTCCAGGGGATCTTCCCGACCCAGGAATCAAACCAGGGTCTCCTGCATTGCAGGTGGATTCTTTACCAACTGAGCTATCAGGGAAGCCCATGTATCTACAAGGAAATTAAAAAATTTACCTTCACCCTCTTAAGATCTCTGACTGGGCCTGAGAATTAAGTTGATATAAAACAGATTAAGAGGAGAAAAGCATACAGATTAATCTAATGTAAGTTTTACATGACATGGGAGCCCTAACAAAGAAATGAAGACCCATAGCAATGAAAGGGCTTATATATTAGGTAGAACAAAGAGAGACAATTATGAAAAAGTAACTACAAAATATGACGGAGACTAAAGGAAGATAAGAGTTTTTTGTTTGTTTTTCTGGCCGTAGCACATGGCATGTGGAATTTATGTTCCCTTACCAGGGATTGACCTGTGCCCCCTGCATTGGAAAACGGAGTCCTAAGCACTGGATGGCCATGGAATCCCAGATGAGAGTTATTTTAGCAAGATCTATTTGTATAAAATTCTCTCAGCCTCAACTCCCCATCTCTGGTGATGAAAATGTTTCCTTCCTCTTTGTGTAAAGAAGACATCTTTCACATGGGGGTTTCATCTGCTTTCAGGTAAAAATGGGGAAGTCGGAATCCTTCCTGCGCCTACTGTTTTTTAAAAATACTTTGTTCAAAATAATCCTTAGGCCTTAGTAGCACATTTTGGGGTGACGCATTCTGCTGCCCTTTATATATATTCATGTGTATGTTAATATATGTGTGTACGTAAAACATATATTCCTTAGACCTGTCTACTGAGAGGCTTCGTAGCAACAATAGGAAACCATGAATCCAAACTGATGAAAATAAGTAAATGGATCAAAAGTTTTGTTTTTTTTTAAGTTTGTTGAGGAAATGTTATTAACATAGCCTCCAAGGTTACATATTTGCATAATTTTTCTTTTATATAATTCCAAAAATATTACTCACAAAGTATTTGTTCTTTACAAAGAAAAAAGGAATAACTTTTTAGCAGAGGAGAATAGTGTTTAATCAGGAATTGAATGTAAGCCACCAATAATGAGACAAATCAAAACTGTATTAGGAAGGCATGAGAAAACAGAACACAATTATTTCACATTCCTGCTAAAAATGAATAACCTGCCTCCAGTCGTGAGGAAACATCAGATTAACCCAAACTGAGAGAAAGTCTACGAAATAGTATGTCTCCAATCTTCAAAAGGTTCACAGTCATTTGGAACCACATTAAGGAGATGGTAAACTGCGAGATGGAAGAAACCCGGGATTTTGAACCACTACTGATTTTGAAGATTGTTTTTGGAATTTATGGGAGTGATAATTAAATTTCTGCCTGAGCCAGTATCCATTTGGAGGAACAAAAGAAAAAGCATCAAGGCCATGAACATCAAGAAGAGACTGAGAAACCATTCCAGTCTCTTGGAGACTTAGACGTGACAAAATGCAAATCAAAACTGCAATGAGATGTCACTTCACATACAGGTTGCCATGTCCTACTCCAGGGGATCTTCCGGACCCAGGGATTTAACCTCGGTCTCCCACACTGCCAGCAGACTCTTCACCTTTTCAGCTACCAGAGAAGGCCCTGACATTAGGATATCTATTATCAAAAGAAAGGAGAAGAAAAGAACAAGTGTTGGCTATTATGTAGAGAAATTGGAACCCTTGTACATTGCTGATGAGAATGTAAAATGATGCAACTGCTCTGGAAAACAATATGGCACTTCCTCAAAAAATTGTATTTTGAATTACCATGTGATCCAGCAGTACCACTTCTGGGTATATATCCAAAAGAATTGAAAGCAGGAATTCTAATAGATATTTGTACACTAATTTTCATAGCAGCATTGTTCACAATACCTAAAAGGTGGAAAGAACTCCGCTGATGAATGAATTATAAATAAAATGTTATACATATCAGGGAATATTAAGCCTTTAGAAGAAAGGAAACTGACACATGCAAAAACATAGATGGACCTTGAAGACATGATACTAAGTGAAAAAAAACCAGACAGAAAAAGACAAATACTCTATGATTCTTTCATAGAGACAGAAAGAATGGTGGTTGTCATGGTGTGGGAAGGAAAAACATGGGAAGTTATTGCTTCATGGGTTCAGTTCAGTTCAGTCCCTCAGTCGTGTCCGACTCTTTGCGACCCCATGAATCGCAGCACGCCAGGCCTCCCTGTCCATCACCATCTCCCAGAGTTCACTCAGACTCATGTTCATGGAGTCAGTGATGCCATCCAGCCATCTCATCCTATGTCGTCCCCTTCTCCTCCTGCCCCCAATCCCTTACAGCATCAGAGTCTTTTCCAATAAGTCAACTCTTTGCATGAGGTGGCCAAAGTACTGGAGTTTCAGCTTTAGCATCATTCCTTCCAAAGAAAGCCCAGGGCTGATATCCTTCAGAATGGACTGGTTGGATCTCCTTGCAGTCCAAGGGACTCTCAAGAGTCTTCTCCAACACCACAGTTCAAAAGCATCAATTCTTTGGTGCTCAGCCTTCTTTATAGTCCAACTCTCACATCCATACATGACCACTGGAAAAACCATAGCCTTGACTAGATGGACCTTTGTTGGCAAAGTAATGTCTCTGGTTTTCAATATGCTATCTAGGTTTGTTATAACTTTTCTTCCAAGGAGTAAGCGTCTTTTAATTTCATGGCAGCAGTCACCATCTGCACTGATTTTGGAGCCCCCAAAATAGTCTGACACTGTTTCCACTGTTTCCCCATCTATTTCCCATGAAGTGATGGGACCAGATGCCATGATCTTTGTTTTCTGAATGTTGAGCTTTAAGCCAACTTTTTCACTCTCCTCTTTCACTTTCATCAAGAGGCTTTTTAGTTCCTCTTCACTTTCTGCCATAAGGGTGGTGTCATCTGCATATCTGAGGTTATTAACATTCCTCCCAGCAATCTTGATTCCAGCTTGTGCTTCTTCCAGCCCAGTTTTTCTCATGATGTACTCTGCATAGAAGTTAAATAAGCAGGGTGACCATATACAGCCTTGACGTACTCCTTTTCCTATTTGGAACCAGTCTGTTGTTCCATGTCCAGTTCTAACTGGTGCTTCCTCACCTGCATAAAGGTTTCTCAAGAGGCAGGTCAGGTGGTCTGGTATTCCCATCTCTTTCAGAATTTTCCACAGTTTATTGTGATCCACACAGTCAAAGGCTTTGGCATAGTCAATAAAGCAGAAATAGATGTTTTTCTGGAACTCTCTTGTTTTTTCAATGATCCAGCGGATG
Source organism: Oryx dammah (assembly GCF_014754425.2). Classification (NCBI taxonomy): domain Eukaryota; kingdom Metazoa; phylum Chordata; class Mammalia; order Artiodactyla; family Bovidae; genus Oryx; species Oryx dammah. The sequence continues at coordinate 27,469,341 of NW_024070212.1, read as the reverse complement.
TTGGCAATTTGATCTCTGGTTCCTCTGCCTTTTCTAAAACCAGCTTGAACATCTGGAAGTTCACAGTTCACATATTGCTGAAGCCTGGCTTGGAGAATTTTGAGCATTACTTTACTAGCGTGTGAGATGAGTGCAATTGTGCAGTAGTTTGAGCATTCTTTGGCATTGCCTTTCTTAGGAATCGGAATGAAAACGGACCTTTTCCAGTCCTGTGGCCACTGCTGAGTTTTCCAAATTTGCTGGCATATTGAGTGCAGCGCTTTCGCTGCATCATCTTTCAGGATTTGAAACAGCTCAACTGGAATTCCATCACCTCCACTAGCTTTGTTCATAGTGATGCTTTCTAAGGCCCACTTGACTTCTCATTCCAGGATGTCTGGCTCTAGGTGAGTGACCACACCATCATGATTATCTGGGTCGTAAAGATCTTTTTTGTACAATTCTTCTGTGTATTCTTGCAACCTCTTTCTAATATCTTCTGCTTCTGTTAGGTCCATACCATTTCTGTCCTTTACTTTCAATAGTCATAAGTTAATAACAAGGAAAAGACAATGGAAATAAGAAAGCAAGGCTGATATACCAAAAATTCTGTCTGCATTCTAAAACTAATTACCAGTGATTTTTAACTTTTTTGTTATTTTGTGTTATATTTATCATAGGAATGTGTGGATTTACTACAGGAAGTTGGTTACAAATAACTTTCCTTAGTTGTAAATATGCTGTCTTCAAACAGAAAGTGCAACCTACCTATTTTAAATTACTTTCACATTTTATTTGGCCTTAAAAACACTCAACGACTGTCTTTTATTATGTAAACATACAAATTAATCACTGAAAGGAATGGTCCAGGAAGTTCACTTGGGATTGAAATAGAATTGTTAAGTAGATTAATGGCTAATGTCATGGAAGAAGCAGGGAAGAAGTGAGATCCTGAAATGGCCTTGGTGGGTAGGTGGGGTGTTCTGAGGCAGCTCTTTAATGTACAGAGGTAAGATATCAAAGATCAGGACCAAATCTGGCCTGTTTTTGCATGTTTCCAGAAGGTAAAAATAATTTTAATGGGTGAATATTTAATGGATGAACTGATCTGAGCCCTCAATTAAGGAAAATGTCATTCCTAAAAAAAAAAAGTTAAACTTTTTATATAAATACCCGCATTCAGTTCAGTTCAGTTCAGTCGCTCAGTCGTGTCTGACTTTTTGTGACACCATGGACTGCAGCATGCCCAGCCTCCCTGTCCATCACCAACTCAAGGAGTTTACTCAAACTCACGTCCATTGAGTCGGTGATGCCATCCAACCATCTCATCCTCTGTCGTCCCCTTCTCCTCCCGCCTTCAGTCTTTCCCAGCATCAGAGTCTTTTCCAGTGAGTCAGTTCTTCGCATCAGGTGGCCAAATTATTGGAGTTTCAGCCTCAGCATCAGTCCTTCCAATGAATATTCAGGACTGATTTCCTTTGGATGGACTGGTTGGATCTCCTTGCTGTCCAACGGACTATCAAGAGTCTTCTCCAACACCACAGTCAAGGCATCAGTACTTTAGTGCTCAGCTTTCTTTATAGTTCAAATCTCGCATCCATACATGGCCACTGGGACAACCATAGCTTTGACACGCAGACCTTTGTTGGCAAACTAATGTCTCTGCTTTTTAATAAGCTGTCTAGGTTGGGCATAGCTTTTCTTCCAAGGAGCAAGCATCTTTTAATTTCATGGTTTCAATCCCACCTGCAGTGATTTTGGAGCCTCCCAAAATAAAGTCTGTCAAAGTTTCCGCTGTTTCCCCATCTATTTGCCATAAAGTGATAGGACCAGATGCCATGATCTTAGTTTTCTGAATGTTAAGCTTTAAGCCAACTTTTTTAGTCTCCTCTTTCATTTTTATCAAGAAGCTCTTTAGTTCTTCACTTTCTGCCATAAGGGTGGTGTCATCTGTATATCTGAGTTTGTTGATATTTCTCCCTGCAATCTTGATTTCAGCTTGTGCTTCATCCAGTCTAGCATTTCTCATGATGTACTCTGCATAGAAGTTAAATAAACAGGGCGACAATATACAGCCTTTAAGTACACTTTTCTTGATTTGGAACCAGTCTGTTGTTCCATGTCCAGTTCTAACTGTTGTTTCTTGACCTCCATACAGATTTCTCAGGAGGCAGGTTAGGTGGTCTGGTATTCCCATCTCTTTCAGAATTTCCCATTTTGTTGTGATCCACACAGTCAAAGGCTTTGGCATAGTCAATAAAGCAGAAATAGATGTTTTTCTCGGAGAAAGCAATTTGGCAACCCACTCCAGCACTCTTGCCTGGAAAATCCCATGGACGGAGGAGCCTGGTAGGCTCCAGTCCATGGGGTCGCAAAGAGTTGGACACGACTGAGTGACTTCACTTTCACTTTCACTTTTCACTTTCATGCATTGGAGAAGGAAATGGCAACCCACTCCAGTGTTCTTGCCTGGAGAATCCCAGGGATGGCGGAGCGCAATGGGCTGCCGTCTATGGGGTCGCACAGAGTCGGACACAACTAAAGTGACTTAGTAGCAGCAGCAGCAGCTATGTGACTGGTTACATGTTACCAACCACTTTGTTGTACATGACTGAGTTTTACAACAAATAGGTGCTAGGAGAACAAACAACTAAGGTTAAAGTGGGAGGAACAATGATTATACATCAAGGGGGGGTGTCTCCATGGTTGATCTGACAGGTGCAGCCTGACCTCAACTACAATCTCCCTTACCTGGTTTTCGTTAGCAACAGTTTCCTCACTCTTGGGCAGAGTTCATGCCCAGTTCACATCTTGTCTTTAAGATGGATGACAGGCTTCAAGATGGAGTCTCTCTTGCTTCTCTCACACTGGCCCCAACACATGTACTGTAGCCTGCTGGGCTTCTCTGTCCATGGGATTTCCCAGGCAAGAATACTGGAGTGAGTGGCCATTCCCTTCTTCATTAGATCTTCTCAACCCAGAGATGAACCCATATCTCCTGTGGCTCCTCCACTGATGGCAGATTCTTTACTGCTGAGTCAGCAGGGAAGCCCCATAGAGCATGTGGGAGATCTTAACAACGACAGAGGAAACGTACGCACGTAACTGACCACACTTGTATCTCGAGTTTGTGGAGCAGATCATACTATTTACACTAATATAGGAAGAGCTCTTGAAAATCAAGACGAAAGGTCCTATTGTTAAGGAAACACTGACTGAAACCACCTGTCCTGGCCAGGCAAGATAGAAACCACCTGCATGAGTTATCTTTACAACAGAAGGTACTGGTAAGGAAAGCAGAACAAACAAGCTGCTACCAACCAGAGGAATTCAGGAAAGGCCTAAAGGAGAGAGGAGACGCTAGTCCGTATGTCCTATCACCCTCCCAGAATCCTTCTTGCTGATTCCATCTAGGCTGAGTGATGCAGACACCACCAGGAAGGACCCTGAGTCAGACTGATTGGCCAGAGACAACCCAGAAACTAACTCTGCCATCATAAATCCCAAGTCCGTGAGCCATGTGGCAGAGCTCTTCTCCTGGGTTCCTCTACCCTGCTGCTCTCCACTCAGAATCCCCTAAATACAAACTCTGTTGTTTTGTCAGCACATGTGTCTGCTTGAACAGTTCAATTTCTGAGTGTTAGACAAGAGCCCACTCTTGGGCCCTGGCAGGGCTCCCCCTTCCTTTAACACTATGGTATATCACAGGGAACTATATTCAATATTCTGTGATAAACCATAAAGAAAAAGAGTATGAATAGAAAAAAACAAGTCTAAAAATTTTTTTAAAAAGCTACTGAGACTCCCCCCTCAAGAAAAAAATCAAGAAGGAATAAGCATTCAGTGTAGAATAGACAAAAAGCATGAGTAACCAATCATTTAAAAACAAAAATAAATGCATATTAAGTACATGAAAAATGTTCAAGAAGCACTGGTAATCAAAAAAAAGAAAATAACTGTACAAATAAAAAGTGACATTATTTGTCACAGATCAGATAGCTCAAGAAGATATTATTCAGTGTTGTAGATGTGAAAAAAATATATGTATTCCCATGTATAAGTCAAGAGGTACAAGTTGTTATTAGTTCAGTTCAGTCACTCAGTCGTGTCCGACTCTTTGCGACCCCATGAATCGCAGCACGCCAGGCCTCCCTGTCCATCACCAACTCCCGGAGTTCACTCAGACTCAGGTCCATCGAGTCTGTGATGCCATCCAGCCATCTCCTCCTCGGTCGTCCCCTTCTCCTCCAATCCCCCCAATCCCTCCCAGCATCAGAGTCTTTTCCAATGAGTCAACTCTTCGCATGAGGTGGCCAAAGTACCGGAGTTTCAGCTTTAGCATCATTCCTTCCAAAGAAATCCCAGGGCTGATCTCCTTTCAAATGGACTGGTTGGATCTCCTTGCAATCCAAGGGTCTTTCAAGAGTCTTCTCCATCACCACATTTCAAAAGCATCAATTCTTCGGTGCTCAGCTTTCTTCACAGTCCAACTCTCACATCCATACATGACCATTGGAAAAACCATAGCCTTGACTAGATGGACCTTTGTTGGTAATGTCTCTGTTTTTCAATATGCTATCTAGGTTGGTCATAACTTTTCTTCCAAGGAGTAAGCATCTTTTAATTTCATGGCTGCACAAGTTGGTATTAAGTATAAATAAATAATATGTATTTTTGTTTAATTTTAGAAAATCAGTAGAAGAGGGATTTCTAAGGAAGTAATTGGACAAGCATCCAAAGATATGAGAACATTTGTTGTAGCATTGTTAGATAATGTATACAATTCATGAGTACAATAGATTAGTCTATGTCTTGGAGTTGAGTTCAGTTCAATAAAAGAGATTGGTGCAATGCCTTCCAAGTTTATGAGAGTCCTAAAATTTCCCTTCTGTTTAATGTCTATATTATTGGAAACTCATTCACTGCCATCCACTACCAAGTCTTACCCCCAACTATGCCTAATTTGCTGGAAATCCTGTCAGCTGTTTTTGATAAGAACAAAAGAAAGTATCAAAGTTGAATAAGAAGAACGAAAAGAGGGTAAAACCAAGAGTAATTCAGTTCCATTAAATGATAACTTGCTAAATAAGTAATAAACTGTAACCTGCTGTCACTGATCAAGCACACTTTGTTGTTACAAAAACTTGCATATCCTCCAAGCATCATGTAGTCTAAACAATGTCCTGAGTCTTATAATATTTGCCCAAGTTTGTTTTTCAGGAACTTGGAGTCAGCTGTTGTCCATTTTGAGCTGGTTAATACTGGCTGAGACCACGGATCCTCCAACTGGACAAGTATAAGTGTCCAACTGATGACGTTGTGAAGACAGAAGGCCCCAAACTCCACCCTTAGAACATGGCTAATGCCAACATTTTCTGAATCTTTGTTCCATAAAGAAGTCTGTAGTTCACTTTCACCTGTGTAGAACAATTACCTGATAATTTCCTTATTTCCAACTGAAGTGTTTGGTTTGCTGTGTGTCAGACAAAGGAACTTGGTTTGGTAGCAGGAAGAACCGGGATTTCTCAGTTTAAAAATCTTGACTTTGTCTGTGGCTGTAAGGAACTGAAGGTCTTTTGTACTAACATGAGGGAAATCGTACTGGGCTTCACATGAAATATAAGTATGATTTAATCATTTCTAGAAGGTAGACTCTATACTGACCCTTTTCAGGTCATTACTAACAGCTCCTCTTGGATCAGTTCATATGCCCTTGTTCTTCGTGTATAAACTACATAATTTATCATCTAAACCAAAATACTTGATGATGAAAGGGGATGCTATTAGTAATTATGCTGTGATTGTCCTGAGAAAACCCTATTTATACACCATACGATTTTGCCATGTTTGAGGGGGAGAAAACAGGTCTAATTTACTACAGATATTGTTGGATATAAATTGAAACACAAATCAGATAGACAGCTACCTCAGCTAGAGAAATAGATATTGATTGATTTGTGAAAGATCCAGAGACACATGGCACAATAAATTTTAATAGATATCCATCTTATTTTGTAATATAGTCCACTAAATTTGCTTCTCACCTGGCTTCTGCTTCACAAATAGGCTGGTTTTTATTATAACTACCTTTACAATTTTGAAAAAATGCTGTTGCTAGTTATTTAGATCCTTATCCTTCTGTTACTGAACCAGGTTCATTTGTCAGGTAGATGCTGAGGTCTGCAGCAGAGATAGGGTTTCCCGTGACAGTCAAGAAAGGAGGCATGGGAACAAATCTCAAATCCAACACTTTCAAAGGCGAGGGGTTTCAAATATTTATGGGTAGAGAGCATAGGATGGTCAGAAGTGGAGGGGAAAGTGATTGGAGGTAAGAAAAAAGGAAGCAAAGTAACTGTTGCTCTGCACAGGTGCAGCTGGGCTTCATGCTCCTTCATAAGATGTGTGTTCAGAAAATATCGGTTTTGGCGTGATCCAAGGCTGGAATTTTTAGCCCTCTGACTCCAAAGGTCACCTATGGAGCACATGAGCAGGCTTAGTTAATGGGTCTATGGTCTCAACCGGCTAGAACTGGAAAAAAGCTGACTCAGAGTTCCCGAAAAACAACTTGAGCACATATCACGCCAGAGACGCTATCTGTAGCAGGCGGTGAAGTGAGTCTTATAATTCATTGTCTAAGCTATGTGAAGCTTGAAGGGTATGCAGTTTTGCAAGCTTGATCAGTGAAGACAGATTATAATTTACTATTTACTAGACAAACAAATTATAGTTTAATAGATTTAACTAATAACCATCCTCAGTTTCGCTTTTACATATTTTAAAATCTAAAAGGGAAAGAGTGGCAGATACAATAGGTTGGCTCATTTGAACTGTTTTTTGCTTTCCTTAAAATCTAACTGTAGAGGCTTGTGCTCGCAGGCCCTGTTGTTCCTGAGTGTGAGGATACAGCTCAATTCAGGCTAATGAAATTTAAGTGGAAGTCTGCTGCTGCTTTCTTTTTTTTTTTTCTTCTTCCTGTTTGGAATATATAAAATATTTGATGTACAGCATCCATTAGTAAGAAAGCAGCAGCAGGATTGCTAAGGGACTGTTTTCTTCCTGCTATATATGTGTGTTGGTTTTGTTTTTTTGGGGGGCAATATGTACTTATTCATTTTTCTCCTTTTTTATTATACAAAACTTAGCACACCATATATATTATTTTGTGGCTTACAATTTCTCTCCTTGTTAGTACATAGAGATCTTCTTTGTTCTTTTAATGGCCACATATTATTCCATTGCGTGAACTTTAAAAGCAAACCTCAACTTTTAATAGAAAGAAAAACAAACTTCTAGTCCTACCCTCTCCCACCCCTGGAAGGACTGGAAGTTTGGGATTAGCAGAAGCAAACTATTACTATATACAGGATGGATAAACAATGAAGTCCCACAGTATAACACAGGGAACTATATTCAATATCCTGTGATAAACCATAATGGAAAAGAATATATACATATATGTATGTATAAATGAGTTATTTTGCTGTACAGCAGAAATTAAACACAACATTGTAAATCATCTATGCTGCTGCTGCTGCCCGCTAAGTCACTTCAGTTGTGTCTGACTCTGTGCAACCCCATAGACGGTAGCCCACCAGGCTCCCCCATCCCTGGGATTCTCCAGGCAAGAACACTGGAGTGGGTTGCCATTGCCTTCTCCAATGCGTGAAAGTGAAAAGTGAAAGTGAAGTCACTCAGTCGTTGTCTGACTCTTAGCGACCCCATGGACTGTAGCCTACCAGGCTCCCCCTTGTCCATGGGATTTTCCAAACAAGAGTAGTGGAGTGGGGTGCCATTGCCTTCTCTGTAAATCATCTATAGTTCAGTAAATTTTGAAAAAGAAAAACTTAATTGTATACCAATGATATAACCTCAGAGAAAAAAATAATTCAAATAATTTTGAGTACCCATTTCTCACTGTATACATTTAGTGGGATATGATTTGAAGACAAACAGAACTACAATTAAATCTTAAAATTTCCCTTAGAAGATTTGTTGTTGGTAGTGATATTGGTGTTGTAATTCTGAAACTCTTGTGCGTGACATAGGGAAGAGAAAATAACTGAGAATGAAACCCCAGAGTTTTCTCTGTAAGAGAAAGAAAATAAAATATGGAATTGGGGAAAGTGAGGAAAGACCTTGTGATGTTTGATTAAATTGGAGGGGTCCATGTAAACTGATGGGTTTTGTTTTGTTTTATTTATTTTTTATAATTTTATTTTATTTATTTATTTTTAGCTGAAATAGGTCTCCCTTGCTTCTCAGGCTTTTCTCTAGTAAGTGGGGCTACTTACTCTCTAGTTGGAGTGCACAGGCTTCTCGTTTCGATGGCCTCTCTTGCTGCGGTGCCCAGGCTCCAGAGTTCAGGCTCAATAGTTACGGCAAACACGTTTAGTTGCTCCGTGGCATGTGGGATCTTCCTGGACCAGGGATTGAACCTGTTGTCCTCCGCATTGGCAGGCAGATTCTTTACCACTGAGCCACCAGGGAAGCCCCTGTTTTAAGTTCTTTTCCTAGCTTTGCCACTGAAAAGGCCCAGAAGCAATGACAACTCAGAACAGTTTCTATGTATTATTTTCCACTATGAAGAACCAGAACTCCTTAAAGAAATGGCTGAATTCAGGTCTGGGGTAGAGAAAGCACAAGGTAAGCCTGCAGTGTTTGTTGGTTCCAGAAAGCAAGGAACTGTTCAAAGACTACTGGGAACAAAAGGACAAAGGAACCAATGTGAAGGGTCTCCCATTGTCCAGATTTGAGGCAATATGGGAATCAAACAGCATAATGATGGGAAAGGGTTATAATATACTGAGGTTTTTTTTAATTCCACAAGCTCACACTGATATGTGAGCAAGAGGGAGAGAAGCAGATGCTGCTGATTTCCTGTTCCACCTTACCCTCACAACCCACTTGCATTTTTTTTTTTTCTAGCCACAATTCACATCACCCTGACAATTCCCATCTTCTTGCCTGTTTTCTTTATCCTCTTCTTGAGATCTTTCTCAGGGCCACTTAAAGTGCATGGCTTCTGAGGGATGAGGAAGGTGGGATCATTAATACCTCCAGGACAGGTCTTAAGTAACGTGTGTTGGGGTTAGTGAGACAGTTCTAAAGCATTCCATGTGGTTTCTCCATGGGACAGAACCCCAGTTATCCACAGCAGAACTGTTCATTGATACACTGTTTACTAACTTTTCTCCTTAACCTAACTTTCCCCATTTTCTCTGTTTCTCCAGTATCATCTCCCAAATAAATACTGACAACCAAGTTCCTGTGTCAGAGACTGCTTTGAAAGACACAAAAAGTAAAAGAGTTAAAGAGGCTAGATAAAGGGGAAAAGGGTAACCTTGCTTTATAAAAGAATGCCTGCTAATACATATAAAAGGAATAATAGAATTGGGAAAATCACCATTTTGCAACCTCAAATTAAAATTTGATTCAGGCAAGAACTATTATTAATTTATATTTAAATTATTATGAAAGGTTAATGGGAAACAAGATATTCACACAGTCTCAAAATATCACCCCTCAGTTTACTTAATGATTACAAGGAGACATACGTGTTATGTGGAGGGACCGGCCACCACCTCTAACAAGTGTATTAGTCTGCTGGAGCTGCTATAACAAAATACCATAGATTGGGTAGCTTGAACAACAGAAATTTATCTTCACCATTCTGCAGACTGGGAAGTTAAAATGAAGGTTCTGGCCAGTTTGGTTCCTGGTCAGATCTCTTCTCCTGACTTGCACATGGTCCCCTGCTTGCTGTATCCTCACATGACAGGGAGAGACAGACTGTGCCTAACTTTTGATGTTTCATTTTTTAATGACATAATAAGGACTTCACATTCATGAACTTATCTAAATCTAACTACCTCCCAAAGGCTTCATCTTCAAATACCATCAGTTTAGGGGTTAGGGCTTTAATTTATGCGTTTTAAGTAAGTTTTATTTCTTTGTTATTTTTGGCTGTGCTGGGTCTCGGTTGCTGCGCGTGGGCTTTCTCTAGTTGCAGGGAGCAGGGGTACTCTCCAGTCGTGGTCCACAGGTTTTTCTTGTTGCAGAGCACGGGTTCAAGCTGTTGAGGCTTCAGTAGTTGCATCACACGGGTTCAATAGTTGCCGCACACCGGCTTACTTGTCCCTTGGAATGTGGAATCTTCCTGCACCAGGGATCAAACCCATGCCCCCTGCACTGGGAGGTAGATTCTTAAGCACTGGGCCACCAGGGAAGTCATAACTTACGAATTTTGGTGGAACAAAACTCAGTGCGTTCACCAGAGATCACACTTAACATCACAATAGTGGAGCAAACTGACATTATGCACCTTCTAATGTTATACAAGAAATAAATCCTGAGTGTGGAACATTCTACAAGAAAACTGCCCCAGACTCCTCAAACAGTATAATTAAATATTTTTAAAAGGCCAGGAGAACCATTCTAAAAATTCTTTAAAGTGAAGAGACACCAGATGCAAATTGTGAACTTCGAAAAAAAAGCAACTGTAAAAAAGATATTTTACAGACAATTGTGAATATTTAAATATGAACCCAATATTAGATGATTAGACAGTATTGTTCATTTTTCTAAATGTGATAAAAGCAATGTGGTGATAGGAGAATGTTCTTATTCCAAGGAAAAGGATTCTTTACCCCATTTACTTAGGAATAAAGTAACATAATATCTATAAATTACTTTCAAAAGGTTTAGCAATAATAAATGAAGTAATAAAGAGTTTGAAAAATAATAAATTTTTTTAAACAAGACAAGTGTGGCAAAATATTAGCAACTGGTGAATCTAGGTGAAAAATGTTCGTTGTGCTATTCTTTCAACTTTTCTATAGATTTGAAATTAAAAAAAAAAAGCTGAGTTAACTATTACATGGAAGCCGTATAAATGTGGTTTTTGTTGTCAAAGTGGAAAAATGGATCCCTGTGAATGCCTTTATTCCAACTCTCCCAGGCCAATGTGTCATTTCTTTCATGCTCTATGATGCAGCATTCTAGGACTTTAATAAAAAGTTTGCCCTACTTCTTGACCACTCCTCTTAAAAGGATCTAGGTCATTTCTAATGTTTCAGTATTATGAATATATTTTATGTATTATTTTTATATCCTTAAATAGTTGCTTAGAATCAGTTCAGTTCAGTCGCTTAGTTGTGCCCGACTCTTTGAGACCCTATGGACTGCAGCAAGCCAGGCCTCCCTGTCAGTCACCAACTTGCGGAGTCTACTCAAACTCATGTCCATTGAGTCGGTGATGCCATCCAACCATCTCATCCTCTGTCATCCCCTTCTCTTCCTGCCTTCAATCTTTCCCAGCATCAGAGTGTTTTCCAACAAGTTAGTTCTTCGAATCAGGTGGCCAAAGTATCGGGGTTTCAGCTTCAGCTTCAGTCCTTCCAATGAATATTCAGGGTTGATTTCCTTTGAATGGACTGGTTGGATTTCCTTGCTGTCCGAGGGACTCTCAAGAGTTTTCTCCGGTGCCACAGTCAAAAGCATCAATTCTTCGGCGCTCAGCTTTCTTTATAGTCCAACTCTCATATCCATACATGACTACTGGAAAACCATAGCTTTGATGAGATGGAACTTTGCAGGTAAATTCATGTCTCTGCTTTTTAATAAGCTATCTAGGTTGGTCATACTTTTCTTTTAAGGAGCAAGCGTCTTTTAATTTCATGGCTGCAGTCACCATCTGCATGATTTTGCAGCCACAAAAATAAAGTCTATCACTGTTTCCACTGTTTCCCCATCTATTTGCCATGAAGTGATGGGACCAGATGCCATGATCTTTGGTTTCTGAATGTTGAGCTTTAAGCCAACTTTTTCGCACTCCTCTCTCACTTCCATCAAAAGGCTCTTCAGTTCCTCTTCACTTTCTGTATTAAGGGTGGTGTCATCTGCATAGCTGAGGCTATTGATATATCTCCCAGCTATCTTGATTCCACCTTGTGCTTCATCCAGTCCAGCATTTCTCATGATGTACTCTGCATATAAGTTAAATAAGCAGGGTGACAATATACAGCCTTGGCGTACTCCTTTTCCTATTTGGAACCAGTCTGTTGTTCCATGTCCATTTCTAACTGTTGCTTCTTGTCCTGCATACAGATTTCTCAGGAGGTAGGTCAGGTGGTCTGGTATTCCTATCTTTTGAAGAATTTTCCACAGTTTGTTGTGATCCACAGAGTCAAAGGCTTTGGCATAGTCAATAAAGCAGAAGTAGATGTTTTTCTGGAACTCTTGCTTTTTTGAAGATCCAACAGATGTTGCAATTTGATCTCTGGTTCCACTGCCTTTTCTAAATCCAGCTTGAACATCTGGAAGATCATGGTTCACATACCGTTGAAGCCTGGCTTGGAGAATTTTGAGCATTACTTTGCTAGCGTATGAGATGAGTACAATTGTGTGGTGGTTTGAGCATTCTTTGGCATTGCCTTGAACTGATCTTTTCCAGTCCTGTGACCACTGCTGAGTTTTTCAAATTTGCTGGCATATTGAGTGCAGCACTTTCACAGCATCTTCTTTTAGGATTTGAAATAGCTCAACTGGAATTCCATCACCTGCACTAGCTTGGTTTGTAGTGATGCTTCCTAAGGCCCACTTGATTTCGCATTCCAGGATGTCTGGCTCTAGGTGAGTCATCACACCATCATGATTATCTGGGTTGTGAAGAGAACTATACAAGATATCTTTTATGTATAGTTTTCTTGTGTATTCTTGCCATCTCTTCTTAATATCTTCAGCTTCTGTTAGGTCCATACTATTTCTGTCCTTTATCGAGTCCATCTTTGCATGAAAATTCCCTTGGTATCTCTAATCTTCTTGAAGATATCTCTAGTTTTTCCCATTCTATTGTTTTCCTCTATTTCTTTGCGTTGGTCACTGAGGAAGGCTTTCTTATCTCTCCTTGCTATTCTTTGGAACTCTGCATTCAAATGGGTATATGTTTTCTTTTCTCCTTTGCCTTTCACTTCTCTTCTTTTCATACCTGTTTGTAAGGCCTCCTCAAACAACCATTTTGCCTTTTTGCATTTCTTTTTCTTGGAGATGGTCTTGATCGCTGCCTCCTGTAGTCCATAGTTCTTCAGGCACTCTGTCTATCAGATCTAATCCTTTGAATCTATTTGTCACTTCCACTGTATAATTGTAAGGGATTTGATTTAGGTCATACCTGAATAGTCCAGTGGTTTTCCCTATTTTCTTCAATTTAAGTCTGAATTTGGCAATAAGGAGTTCATGATCTGAGCCACAGTCAGCTCTGGTCTTGTTTTTGCCGACAGTGTAGAGCTTTTCCATCCTCGGCTGAAAAGAATATAATCAATCTGATTTCGGTATTGACCATCTGGTGATGTCCATATGTAGAGTCTTCTCTTGTGTTGCTGGAAGAGGGTGTTTGCTAGGACCAGTCTGTTATCTTCGCAAAACTCTGTTAGCCTTTGCCTTGCTTCATTCTATACTCCAAGGCCAAATTTGCCTGATACTCCAGGTATTTCTTGAATTCCTATTTTTGCATTCCAGTCCCCTATAATGAAAAGGACATCTTTTTTGGGTGTTAGTTCTAGAAGTTCTTGTAAGTCTTCATAGAACTGTTCAACTTCAGCTTTTTCAGCAATACTGGTCGGGCATAGACTTGGATTACTGTGATATTGAATGGTTTGCCTTGGAAACAAACAGAGATCATTCTGTCATTTTTGAGATTGCATCCAAGTACTGCATTTCTGGATCTTTTGTTGACTATGATGGTTACTCCATTTCTTCTAAAGGATTCTTGCCCACAGTAGTAGATATAATGGTCATCTGAGTTAAATTCACCCATTCTAGTCCATTTTAGTTCACTGATTCCTAAAATGTTGATGTTCACTCTTGCCATCTCCTGTTTGACCACTTCCAATTTGCCTTGATTCATGGACCTGACATTCCAGGTTCCTATGCAATACTGCTCTTTACAGCATCGGACTTTACTTCCATCACCAGTCACATCCACAACTGGTTGTTGTTTTTGCTTTGGCTCCATCTCTTCATTCTTTCTAGAGTTAGTTCTCTACTGATCTCCAGTAGCATATTGGGCACCTACCGTCCTGGGGAGTTCATCTTTCAGGTTCTATCTTTTTGCCTTTTCATACTGTTTATGGGGTTCTCAAGGCAAGATTACTGAAATGGTTTGCCATTCCCTTCTCCAGTGGACCACGTTTTGTCAGTTGCTCAGAATAGTTGCCATTAATTCTAAGAATCCTTAATTAAATTATAGTTTCTAATGAAGAAGGCAATGAATACCACAGGTCCATGGTTACCAATGGCACAGTTCCTTCCTGATCTGGTTCTATGCAGATTCATCTTACCCCAACTTCAATGTCATTTTCCATGCTGTTCAGCAGTTCTCTAGTTAGGTCCGTATCAAAAGAGAACCAGCAGTTCTCTTTTAACTCACTGTAAAGCAATCAATATATTTTCTTAAGATATCAGTTCCTCAAGCCCTCATTACACAGCCAGGCATTTCTTTTCCTAAAATTAATATTTATTGACAAGTAATACAAGAACGTGTTATCTTTATGAAATCATAGAACATTACAAATTTAAGCACCTTGTGACAATTTATATCTTCTGCTTATTCTGTAGTAGGCACTGTTCTAGTAATAAATACAAAAGACAAAAATCCTCACTCTTGTAGAATTTGCTAACCAGAAGGAGCCAGACCCCAAAATATTTAAAATACATGACGCATGATTGTTCTAAGAGCCATATGGAAACTAGAGTAGGGAAGAGGAAAGGGGCCGCAGAGGAGATTCTTCTGTGCAGTGTTCTCTAGTTTTGACAGTATAAGCCTTTAACCTCTTTAGTTAAATTTATTCCTAGGAATTTTATTCTTTTGGATGATATTATAAATGAAATTGTTTTCTTAATTTTCTTTTCAGATTGTTTATTTCTAATATATAGAAATACAACCGATTTTTGTGTATTGATCTTGTATCCTGCAACTTTACTGAAATCCTTTATTAGCTGTAAAATTTTCTTGTGGCTACTTTAGGATTTTCTATGCATAAGATCAAGTCATCTGCAAATAGGAATAGTTTTACTTCTGCCTTTCCGATTTGGATGTCTTTTATTTCTTCTTCTTGCCTAATTTCTTTGGCTGGAACTTCCAGTACAAGTTTAAATAGAAGTGACAAGTATCCTTAAATTGTTCCTGATCTTAGAGGGAAAAGCTTTCAGTCTGTTACCACTGAGTACGATGCTAGATCTCAGACTTTATAAATGTCCTTTATTAGGTTGAGGAAATTCCCATCTATTAGCAATGTATGCTCTTGGGTTGGATTATTTTTTTATAAAGTATATTTTTGGGACAACTGGTTAAATTTGAATGGGGCCTAGGGTTTACATAGCAGTAATTTCCCGATTTTGATTATTGCAATGTAGTTATATTGGAGAACATCCTGTTTGTAGGAGTCACATGCCAATCTATTCAGGAGAGTTGTGCATCATAGGCTCAAATGAAAGTTTTCTGAACTATTTTTGCTATATACTTGAAATATATTTTTCAGTAAGTTCAATATTATTGGGTAGGCTGAAATGTTCATTCAGGGTTTTCTATAAGATCTTATAGGAAAACCTGAACAAACTTCTCGGCCAACCCAATACTTCAAAATAAGTACTTTTTTTAGGTAAACATTTCTGTTCGAAGAAACCCACCACAGACAAATTTAACAAATGACTGAATGAGATATTTGCAATTTAAATTCAATAAGGGATAAACATCTAGAATATAAGTAAACTCTGGTAAAGCAACAGGGAACAACATCAGTAACTCCAACAGAAGAATGACCAAAGGATATGAACAGATAATTCAGAGAAGAGGAAACTCAGAAGGCCACCTAGTATATGAAGAAATGCTCAGATTCACTGAGAGTCAGACATTTAATTTGAAACAAAACAGGTATGTCTTTTTAGTTATTGTATTAACTAGGAACTTTATGCCCTGCCAGTGGAGAATGCACACTTGTGGAGAGCCTGTTTGCTCAAATTAGTCAAACTAAGGATATCCATCCTCCAACAGCTTCCCTCCTGGGTGTGTATATATATATAAAATTATCCCATGGGGCTATGCAAGGAAATACACAAAGATATTCACTCCAGTGTTATTTGTGATCATGAATAACTAGAGGCTGTCTGGATGTCCCTGGCTGAGAGAGGGGGTACTCACCAGGAAGATTCATGTAGAACTTGATAGCAATAGGCTAGATATATAATTAGCAACATGGATGGTTCTGAAAAACACATTTTTAAGTAAACAATTCTAAGAAACTGAATGATACTATGTACTTTTAAATAGTGAAGACAGTAAATTTTTTTTACCACAATAAAAAAATGAAATCAAAGGTATGAACATACATGATTTTCCATCTTTGTTACTCATACTAAAAAGCTGTATACATTTTATAAGAACAAATGCAAAGATGCACTTTTCAAAATATTAATTTAGATTATTTAGCATCTGTTTTAATTCCTCTGCTTCTTTTGATAGACGTGTTTTCGTTCCCCACTTTTTCTTCCTTTTGGGTCAGTTCTATTCTTTTTATTTTAACCTGTGAGTACGTATTTCCCCGAGTATGTTGGCCAGTCTTTTTGAAACTGCTTATTGGAAAAAGTTGGAAAGCCAGGCCATAGTCTTTGTCAACCCAAAGAAATATAAGTAGATAGAAAGGGAGAAGTCTTAGGATGTAGAGCCATAGGCACTACAAAACTGGTGGGTCACACCACCTTCCCTTGCTCAGCCCCAACATACACACCTATTAAAAGTTCAAAACAACCTTTTATCTGCTCAGGGGGTTCTTATGATTTGCTGTTATTCCCTGAAAACCCATAGCTTCTCCAGGGTTAATCCCAAGAGTAAGTGCCAATAGCCTATCTATTTCACCATATTGGTCAAAGGATGCCATTAAACACATTAGAAGGCGAGAAAAGGGGAGTTGGGGTTGGGTGATGGAACTTAAAGGGAATGAATGAATAAATAAATTAAACAGGAGAGGGGTCTTGAATGGGACAAAAAGCCACACAGTACTCTGAATTTTATCATTAAAAATAGTAATTCCTTGCCAAATTACACTCTACTGCAATTTCCACAATCCCGAGCATTCAACTCTTTCAGATTTTTCTTCTGGTACTTATCTTGTATTTCTAAAAAAAAAGTTTAAAACTCTTATTTCTTCTTTTTTAGTTCTTTGGCTGCACTACACAGCTTCTAAGACCTTAGTTCCCCAATCAGGATTTCAATCCAGGCCATCAGCAGTGAAAGCATACACTCCTAAGCACTGGGCCATCTGGGGATTCCCTAAACTCTTATTTCTTAATTTTCCAATTTTAGATGCTTTCCATTGACCATAGAGGGAATTTTTTTGTTATACTAATACAGTTTGAGTTTGATTACCTCACTTCAATAGATCTTTTAAAGGCCCCATTCTTAACTTCAAACATGTAAGCTTGTATTAGTTTTCTTAAAAATCACTGCTTACATCATGGGTTCCTCTGACTCTATAAAACTCAAATGCATCTCTGATTTACCGCTGAGGCTTCCCTGATGGCTCAGACAGTAAAGAATCTGCCTGTATTGCAAGAGAACCAGGTTCAGTCCCTGGGTCAGGAAGAACCCTTGGAGAAGGGACTAGCTACCCACTCCAGTATTTTGCCTGGAGAATTCCATGGACAGAGGAGCCTGCAGGGCTATGGTCCATGGGGTTGCAAAGAGGCAGACACAGCTGAGCAGCTAACACTTTGACTTTTTGGACAGTGAGGTCTTACCTAACTTATACCCCATCCCCTTCAACACCCACCAAAACACACACTTTCTCCATTCTCAATATTCCATAATTATAGTCTGTTTTTACTGTGAGCAAGAATCCCTTAGAAGAAATGGAGTAGCTATCATAGTCAACAAGAGTCTGAAATGCTGTACTTGGGTGTAATCTCAAAAATGACAGAATGATCTCAGCTGGCTTCCAAAGCAAACCATTCAATACCACAGTAAACCAAGTCTATGCCCCAACCACTAATGCCAAAAAAGCTGAAGTTAAACAATTCTATGATGATCTAAAAAACCTTCAAGAACTAACACCAAAAAAAGATGTCCTTTTCATCATAGGGGACTAGAATGAAAAAGAGGGAAGTCAAGAGATACCTGGAGTATCAGGCAAGTTTGGCCTTGGAGTACAAAATGAGGCAGGGCAAAGGCTAACAGAGTTTTGCCAAGAGAACGCACTGGTCATAGCAAACACCCTCTTCCAACAATGCAAGTGATGACTGTACACGTGGACATCACCAGATAGATGGTCAACACTGAATTCAGACTGTTTATATTCTTTGCAGCCACAGATGGAGAAACTCCATACAGTCAGCAAAAACAAGACTAGGAGCTGACTGTGGCTCAGATCATGAACTCCTTATTGCCAAATTCAGACTTAAAGAAAGTAGGGAAAACCACTGGACCATTCAGGTATGACCTAAATCAAATCCCTTACAATTATACAGTGGAAGTGACAAAAAGATTCAAGGGATTAGATCTGATAGACAGAGTACCTGAAGAACTATAGACAAAGGTTTATAACACTATGCAGGAGGCAGTGATCAAGACTATCCTCAAGAAAAAGAAATGCAAAAAGGCAAAATGGTTGTCAGAGGAGGCCTTACAAATAGCTGAGAAAGAGCAGCAGAAGGAAAAGGAGAAAAGGAAAGATACAAGCATCTGAATGCAGAGTTCCAAAGAATAGCAAGGAGAGATGAGAAAGCCTTCCTAAGTGTGCAATGCAAAGAAATAGAGGAAAACAATAGAATGGGAAAGACTAGAGATCTCTTCAAGAAAATTACAGATACCAAGGGAAGGTTTTATGCAAAGATGGGAACAATAAAGGACAGAAATGGTATGGACCTAACAGAAGCCGAAGATATTAAGAAGAGGTGGCAAGAATATACAGAAGAACTATACAAAAAAGATCTTAAGAAGATAACAACAATGGTGTGATCAGTCATCTAGACATCCTGGAGTGTGAAGTCAAGTGGTCCTTAAGAAGCATCACTACAAACAAAGCTAGCAGAGGTGATGGAATTCTAGCTGAGCTATTTCAAATCCTAAAAGATGATGCTGTGAAATTGCTGCACTCAATATGCCAGCAAATTTGGAAAACTCAGCAGTTGTCACAGGACTGGAAAAGGTCAGTTTTCATTCCAATCCCAAAGAAAGGCAATGCCAAAGAATATTTAAACTACTACACTCATTTCACATGCTAGGGAGGTAATGCTCAAAATCCATGAAGCAAGGCTTCAGCAGTATGTGAACCAAGAGCTTCCAGATGTACACGCTTGATTTAGAAAGGCAGAGGAATCAGAGATCAAATTGCCAACATCCATTGTATTATAGAAAAGTTAAGAGAATTCCAGAAAAATATCTACTTCTACTTCATTGACTATGCTAAAGCCTTTGACTGTGTGGATAACAATAAACTGTGGAAAATTCTTCAAAAAATGAGAATACCAGACCACCTTACCTGTCTGCTAGGAAACCTGTGTACAGGTCAAGAAGCAACAGTTAGAACTGAATATGGAACTATAGACTGATTCAAAATTGGGAAAGGAGTACGTCAAGGCTGTATATGGTCACCCTGCTTATTTAACTTATATGCAGAGTATATCATGAGAAATGCTGGGCTGAATGAAGGACAAGCTGGAATCACCATTGCTGAGAGAAATATCAATCACCTCAGATATGCAGATGACACCACCCTTATGGCAGAAAGTGAAGAAGAACTAGAGTCTCTTGATGAAAGTGAAAGAGGAGAGTGAAAAAGTTGGCTTAAAGCTCAACATTCAGAAAACTAAGATCATGGCATCTGGTCCCATCACTTCATGGCAGATAGATGGTGAAACAATGGAAACAGTGACAGATTTTATTTTCTTGAGCTCCAAAATCACTGCAGATAGTGACTGCAACCATGAAATTAAAAGACGCTTGCTCCTTGGAAGAAAAGCCATGTTAAACCTAGACAGTGTATTAAAAAGCAGTGACGTTACTTTGCCAACAGAGGTCCATTTGGTCAAAGCTTTGGTTTTCCCAGTAGTCCTGTATGGATGTGAGAGTTGGACCATAAAAAAGGCTGAGTGCCGAAGAACTGATGCTTTTGAACTGCGGTGCTGGAGAAAATTCCTGAGAGTCCCTTGGACTGCAAGATCAAAGCAGTCCATCCAAAGGAAATCAACCATGAATATTCATTGGAAGGACTGATGCTGAAGCTGAAGCTCCAATACTCTGGCCACCTGATGTGAAGAGCTGACTCATTAGAAAAGACCCTGATTCTGGGAAAGATTGTGGGCACGAAGAGAAGGGGATGACAAATGATTAGATGGTTAGATGGCATCACCAAATCAATGGACATGAGTTTGAGCAACCTCTGGAAGATGATGAAGGAAAGGGAAGCCTGGGGTGCTGCAGTCCATGAGGGTCTCAAAGAGTTGGACATTACTGAGCGACTGAACAACAATATTCTGTTTTTAAATTTTAGATCATCTACCATGTTGTAACCCACAGACGTTCTTCTGTGCTATCTTTTCCACATTGTACTGTTTCGTCTTGTGGATGTGAAACCAAGCAGGACTCTGGGTCTCCTGGGCACAGAAGCCTTTCCATGTCCTCAACCTTTGTAGAGAACAGGCTCCAGCCTGCATGACCTTCCTTTAGTTCCAAAGGGCAGATTTGAACAGTTGCTATTCAGAGAAGGGAGGAGATATGAGATAAGAGTGGAACAGCCAAGAAACAATAGTAAAGCCTTGGGGCAGAGTACTGGTTCTGCCTCCAGGGATATAACAATATCTTTGAGCTCTTTATAGAACTAAAAGCAACAAGTGGAAGATATCAGCATTCTTCATACCAGAGAAGACCACCTGAGGTTGGGTTAAGGGAACCAAAGAAGCTCATCACGAGATTACCTGTGATCAGATTACAGAAGTGTAGGCCCTGTACACACAGTAAGCTTGTCAGCAACCCCACCCTTGAAGTGTTGCTATAAAATTCCTCACCAAATCCTGATTTGAACAGTTGTGGAGTCTGCTCATCCCCCTTTGCCTGGTAAAGCAATAAAGGTATTCTTTTCTACTTCATCCTAAACTCTGTTTCTGAGGTTTGATTTGGCAGTGGTAAAAAGAGGCCTTCTGGGGCATCCAATGCAATATTTTATCTCTCTAGTAATATTACAGGATTTGGTTTGTTTTGTTGGATAGTTGGTTGGTTTTACAGTTTAATTTAGTTTAACTTCCTAAATTGTCTCTGTTTCTTCAAAGTTCCTTCCTTCTTCATGGTCTGTTTAGGTCTCTCTCTTATATTGTAGGCTTTCCTTAAATGTATGGTAATCCAATCATATTTAAAAATGAGGTACTTAAAAAATGATCAGGAACACAGATGGCGGAAGTTCTGTAAATGGTGAGTGTGGTTGTTGTTTATTCACTAAGTCATGCTCAACTCTTTGGGGTCTCCATGGACTGTAGCCCACGAGGCTTCTCTGCTAATGGGATTTTCCAGGCAAAAATACCATTTCCTTCCATTTCTTTCTCCAGGGGATCTTCCCAACCCAGGGATCAAACCCATATCTCCTGCATTGGCAGGTGGATTGTTTACTACTGAGCCTCCAGGGAAGCGTGTCCTTTCTCTTAGTAGGCAGGCTTTAAGATGTCTCCTAGTGATCCTCAGCTCCCTCCCAATGGTCCTGCCTTTGCAGTGAATGATTGTTACTGCATCCAAGCTTGCTCTGCATGCTTCATGATAGGCCAATAAATCCAAGAGATGAGGTGCTGAGGCAAGGAATATGACTTTATTCAGACAGCCAGCTGACTGAGAAGATGACAGACTAATGTCTTCAAATAACTGTCTTATAGGGTCTGCATGCCAGATTCTTTTATAAAACAGAAATGGGAGGAGGTAGGGAAATACAGTAAAAAGGCCATTAATCTTGCAAATATCTCCTAGAATAGCAAGCCACAGGGAAAGGATGTGTTATTTCTTCCTTCCTACCATCTACAGGGGGACAGGGTTCTGAACAGAAGCACTTTAGTTTAACTGTCAAGCAGAGGGGCAGGATTCTCTGAGGCAGGTCTTTATGTACAATTATAATAACAAAAGCAACCAAAATCAAGTCAGAGAAACAGTTCCAACACATAGTCAGAATTGGCTTTTCCCTGCAACAGGATTATTTTTTCAAAGAGAGGTTGGTGTTTGCCCTCAGTTCCTGGGAAGTCATTTCTGAGCCCTTGAAATTTTCTGCCTGATAAGAGTATCTTGTTTATCTGGGTCCTATGGCCATGCCAGATGGTCTATGCTAACAGTGTGATTTCTAGTGGTGGCTCTTGACCATGCAGAGCTCAGCCTCCAGAGGGGCTAGAGATTAAGGTTAGCCAAACAGGCAGTCAGGTTTACATGATTAAGCCCCAATACCAACTCTTCAGTTGGCAGTGTTACATGTGTACTGCCACACACTGTTGCTGTAAGAAGTAAGCAGTATCTGTATGACTCCACGGGGAAAGGAAGACTGGATTCTCTGCACTTAAAATTGCAGTGTCTCCTGGACACTGCTTTATATGCCTCTTCCCTTGGGTGATTTTGATCTCTCTCCTTTTGCTGTAATAACTCATAACCATGATTGTAATAGCTTTCAGTGAATTTTGTCAGTCTCAGCAATTTACCAAACCTGAAGGTGGTCTTGGAGACCCCTAAACATGCAATGCCTTTGTGTAATCCTCTCCTTTTTGAGTGTGGATTGGACTTACTGTCTCATTTCTAGCAAAGAAAATATCCCAGAAGTGATGGGATGTCCATTCTGAGATTAGTTTATATATAGGTTGAGGCTTCCATTTTGGGTGCTTTTTCTTGTATTGCTTGCCCAAGCAGAAGACAGCAGTCATGTCCTGAGACACCTCCAAGGAGAAGCTCACTTATGAGAGTCCAGCAACCACATATATGTACTTGGAAATGGATCTCACTTCAGCTGACAGCTTGACTGAAGTCCCACAAGAGACCTTGAGCCAGAGGTACTCTATTAAGCTATGCTCTGATTCTTGACCTGGAAATGGTGAGGTAATAAATTTTGTTGTTTTAAGCTGCTAAATTCTGGAGCAATTCGTTACACAGTGGGTGACCATGTAAGGTGATTAGGAGGATCCTATGTATTGAGTGTCCAGAATTGTTTTTAATCTGTAGGTATTTTTCCTGAGGCCATTCAGTTTTTTTGAAGAGCTCTCCAATCTCCCAGAGAATATATGCCTGGCTGTCTGAGTTCAGGGGCTAGAGCTGGAAAAGGGACCAAACTTTCACTTATTCCCCCCATTTTTAGCTCCAAGGCAAACCTCTGCCTTCTAGTGAGTTTGGTGTACCTAATTCTGAAGCCTTTTCCTTGCCATCTGTCTGGAGAAGTTGTTGTAGCTACATCCAGGTGGAGAAGGGGCCTGGTGGGTCTAATTGCTTTGTGTGTAGACTTTCAAAAAATTTCCTTATTTTCAGCCCAGATCCTTTTTCTCTCCTTTTAAAATAACTAATATCATTCACAAAAATCAACCCCAGAACCATTACAGGTCTACCACGAAAAATAAAACTGTAAAATTTTAGTATATAACATAGAAGAATATAATGACCTCAGGACAGAGAAAGATGTCTCAATGTAATTTTTAAAAATATAAATTACAAATGAAAAAAAGTATAAATTGATCTCCATGAAATATAAGAATTTTTGCTCATCTAAAAACATAATAAAAAGAGTAGAAAGACAAGACATATATAATTACAACACATATAATCCACAACAGGTTCATAACCAAACTATAATATACAAAGGTATTGCAAAAATCAGTAAGAAAACAAAGGCAACCCACTGGAAAAATATGGGCAAAAAACCCTGAACAGGCAATTCACAAGTGAGGACATTGAACAAACATGTGAAGAAATACTTAATATTTTTAGGAATCAGTGAAATACAAATAAAAATCTAAGTGAGGTACCACAACATATCCATTGTAAAAAATGCAAATATCTAAGAGTAGAAGCATCGTTAGTAAATTGTTATTTTCAGACAATAGAATACTATACATCCAAGGAAATGCACAAATTAAAGATACATGTAACACAATATATAAATCTTGAAACATGTTTTTAAATAAAAGAGCAAGATATGAAAGGATATAGTATGATTCTATTTACATAAAGTCCCAAGTCAGGAAAAATAAGGAATGTATACATAAATTGTAAAATTTCATATAGATTTTATATGTATAAAATATATGTGTAGGTGTACCTCATAGATATTGTAGGTTTGGGTCCAGACCACCACAATAAAGTAAATATCACCATAAAACAAGTCATATGAACTTTTTTGGTTTTCCAGGGTATATAAAAGTCTACTAAGTGTGTAATAACATTTGTCTAAACCAATGTACATACCTTAATTTAAAAATATTTTATTGCTAAAAAAGGCTAACCATCATCTGTGCCTTCCACGAATGATAGTTGTTAAATGAAAGATCACTGATCACAGATCACCATAACAAAGATAATAAGAGTGTAAAAGTTTGAAATATTGTGAGAATTACCAAAGTGTGACGCAGAGACACAAAGTGGACAAATGTTGGAAAAATGGGATTGACACATTTACAACATGGATAGATAGCAGTATGCTAAGGGAAATAAATCAGACAAAGATAACTACCTTAAGACTCCACTTACATGTGAAATCTAAGAAAACTGAACAAACACAGCAAAACGGAAACATAGAATAATACAGAAAACAAACAAGGGGTTCCCAGAGGGGAAGGGGATGAGGAGAGGGGAGAATTAAGTTTGTAAAGAGAGGGAGATTAAAAGATACAAACTTCCAGTTAAAAAATATATGAGTTATGGGTATAATATTTAAGGTGGGGACAATATAGGCAATAATTAACTAATATCTTTGTATGCTGACATATTGTAACTGGTGAGCATTTTTGAAACATATAGAAATATCAGATTCCTTTGTTGTGAAACAGGAGCTATAGTAGTGTTGTAAGTCAACTGTACTTCAAAAACAAACTCAAAAAAAGAGATCAGATTTGTGGTTACCAGAGTTCAGGGGAGGGAGAATTGGATGAAGGCAGTCAAAAAAACACAAACTTCCAGTTAGAAGATAAATAAGACCTAGGGATGGAATGTACAACAGGATGAGTTAACAGTGCTGTATGTTATACATAAAAGCTGTTAAGAGAAAAAATCTTGAGTTTTCATCACAAGGAAAAAAACATATTTTTTTGTATTTATGTAATTCTGTTTCTATATGAGATGATGAATATAGACCAAACTCACTGTATTGATGTATGTAAGTCAAATCATGCTGTCACACCTTAAACTTATACAGAGCTGTATGTCAATTATATCTCAATAAAGCTGGAAGAAAAATTTTAAAATAAATAAAAAGGGAAGGAAAAAAATGAGGCTGATAGACTTGTTTGACACAAGGTTGCCACAAACCTTCAATTTGTTTAAAAATAATTAAAAAAAAAACAACACACAGTATCAGCAAAGCACAATAAAGTGAAGCACAATAAAATGAGGTATTCCTGTGAAAAAACAGGCAGTTAACCATAAAAGTCAGCATAGTGGAGAGAGATTACATCAGTAAGGAATCCTAGTAATGTTGCATTTCCTGACACGGGTAGTGTTTAAGGAGTGTGTGCTTTATAATGATTGGTTATTCTGTATATTTTATGTATTTTTCTGTGTGTGCTATATTTATAATCAGCAGTTTAATTCCTTTTTTTTTGTCTTCTCTATTTTTGCTTACTGTAGTTCTGCTGTTTAAAATGCTTCTTATTTATTTTTCTCAAAGTTATCTTTATCATGGGCTTCCCTGATAGCTCAGTTGGTAAAGAATCTGCCTGCAATGCAGGAGACCCTGGTTCAGTTCCTGGGTTGGTACAATCCCCTGGAGAAGGGATAGGCTACCCACTCCAGTATTCTGTCCTGGAGAATCCCAGGGACTGTACAGCCTGTGCGGTCACAAAGCGTCAGACACAACTGAGTGATTGTCACTATCTTTATCATTACACCTTTATATGCTATCCGTTCCCCCTCTTTAAGCAATATTTATTACTTCCCTGCCATGCACAACGTGAGCCTGGGTTTTTTTCCTGCTCTCTCACCTCATTCTCTTCATCCAGTTTCAGTTAGTAACATTACCTGTCTCAGCTTACATTTGTGACATTAGATATGTTTATCCTATTCCTAGGCTTCCCTGGTGGCTCAGATGTAAAGAATCCACCTGCAATGCAGGAGACCTGAATTCAGTCCCTGGGTCGGGAAGATTCCCTGGAGTGGGGCATGGCAACCCACTCCAGTTCTTGCCTGGAGAATTCCCATGGACAGAGGAGCCTGGGGGGCCCAGTCCGTGGGGTCACAGAGAGTCGGACACAACTGAGCAGCAAAGCACAGCACAGCATATCCTAGTCCTCCTGGATTTGTCACCCTTAAATGATACCTTTTTGACTCTGAGCTATTACAGATGACGTTTTTCAAAACTTATTCTATTTCCAAATTGTCTCCTTGCATTTTGTGATGGTTCTAGTTTTCTTACATTGTCAGAGCATGTCACGTTGCATCACCCTCATTCATAAGTTTATTTTTCTTATCTGTACCTTTATGTTTGTTTATTTGTTTTATATCTGAAATGATTCTCACTGACAGCTAAATGATTCTCCTTCAGCTAAAGTTTGCCTATGTTCTCTGCTATTCGTTCTTGAGCACTTTCCTTAAGAAAGGTTTGTATAATCAATATCCTTTGGGTTCTTGCTGACTTAAAGCTGTTCATCAGTAACCTTTATGTGTAAAGAACGGTTTGGCTGAATGAAAAATAATCTTTGCTTTTCTTTACTTGAGTATATTGTAGTTATTATTCTTGTGTTTTCTGGCATTCAAATTTTGCTGTTTGGGGAAGTCTATGCAGTTTGTTTTTCTTTCCTTTTAAATGGTTTTAACATTCTACATGCGTGTGTGCATGCTAAGTCACTTCAATCTAGTCAGATGCTTTGCGACCCTATGGATGGTAGCTCACCAGGCTCCTCTGGCCATGGGTCCTCCAGGCAAGAATACTGGAGTGGGTTGCTGTGTCCTCTTCCAGGGTGTCTTCCCAACCTGGGGATCGAACCCACATCTCTTATGTCTACCTGTATGGGCAGGCAGGTTCTTTACCACTAGCGCCATCTGGGAAGCACCATCATGTGGCTCACCAAACAATTCTTCCTTGAAATTTGGATAAATTCACTTTTTACGAGAATTTACTTATTGATCATTGGTTCTAGCAGTTCTTCTGATAGTCCCTAAAATGACATTGCAAAGAATAATAACAGAGGCCAAGGAAAGGCCTTCATTGCTTATTTCTTTAAATACTATTATTACCCTGGTCAAACTTAAAACTCAACATTCAGAAAACTAAGATCATGGAATCTGGTCCCATCACTTCATGGCAAATAGATGGGGAAATGATGGAAACAGTGAGAAACTTTATTTTGGGGGGCTCCAAAAATCACGGCCGATGGTGACTGCAGCCATGAAATTAAAAGATGCTTGCTCCTTGGAAGAAAAGCTAGGACCAACCTAGACAGCTTATTAAAAAAGCAGAGACATTACTTTGCCAACAAAGGTCTGTCTAGTCAAAGCTATGGTTTTTTCAGTAGTCATGTATGGATGTGAGAGTTGGACTATAAAGAAAGCTGAGTGCTGAAGGATTGATGTTTTTGAACTATAGTGTTGGAGAAGACTCTTGAGAGTCCCTTGGACTGCAAGAGATCAAACCAGTCCATTCTAAAGGAAATCAGTCCTGAAGATTCATTGGAAGGACTGATGTTGAAGCTGAAACTCCAATGCTTTGGCCACCTGAGCCATTGGAAAAGACCCTGATGCTGGGAAAAATTGAAGGCAGGAGGAGAAGGAGACGACAGAAGATGAGATGGTTGGATGGCATCACCGACATGATGAACATGTCTGAGTAGGCTCTGAGAGTTGCTGATGGACAGGGAGGCCTGGGGTGCTGCAGTCCACGGGGTCACAAAG
This sequence comes from Oryx dammah, assembly GCF_014754425.2. Taxonomy (NCBI): domain Eukaryota; kingdom Metazoa; phylum Chordata; class Mammalia; order Artiodactyla; family Bovidae; genus Oryx; species Oryx dammah. The sequence goes on along the minus strand of NW_024070212.1, from coordinate 27,441,269 downwards.
AGTCGGACATGACCAAGTGACTAAACTGACCCTGGTCAAAAGTAATCCTGCCCCTGTTAACTCTATTTTTCTAGACCTTTGATAGGTAGCAACCCAGAAAAAAAAAAAAAAAAAGAGAGAGACATAATTCACATCCAATAAATGCACCTATTTAAAGTGTACTATTTGGTGAGTTTTGACATAGACAGTTTTGGCATACATAGGCCCCACACTTTTGGCTCCCAAAACGTGTGAATACACACAATTCTCCTTGACAGCCTCATTTGATGACTAACTCTCCAAGAAGAAAAAGAAATTTCAATCCTCCTCCAAAGGAAAACTAAACAATAGACACAACAGGATGCCTAGTATATCAGCTGAAATCCCCAAATACAAGTCTGAGGTTTTGCCTAAAGATTCTTCAGAGTCTTTTCTTCTTCTTCTTTTTTTTAAAGGGGGGGCTCTAGTGTCTTTTCTTGTATTTTATCCTGAACATGTTTTTTTAAAAATATAATTTCTTTATTTAAAGTGTTTGGATAAATAATATACAATTTTGAAAAACTCTGTAAGAATTTAGAAAATACAACCCACCACAATGACAAAAGAATCATTACACCCCTTTAAAACTGTTCAAAGATCCATATTTTTATAGTGTTAGTGTCTAGACCTGAAAGAACCAGCTTTTAGAAGCCACATAATACAAATTACAGTACATCTAAGTTATAATTTTATGTTCACATTACATATAGGTATTCCTAATATATTCATAAGTAATCCCTGGACATTTTTTGTTCATCTCTGAAGGTTTTTATCCTTTTATAAAACAAATACTTTATAGTGGACAATCCTGGCAGATATGAAGTGATCAAGGTTAACATTACCAGTAAGATATCGAAACATCATGTTGTATCCTCAGATACATTAAGAAAGGTACATCACTTTGTAGTATCCTTCCAAATAATGCAGAACCTCAATAATTATAAGAAAACGTCAGAAAATTGTGAGATGATTGTCCCAATTGTGGGATTGTGTATGAAATAACTGTATTCTTCAAAAGGGTGTCCCCAGTGGCTCAGTGGGTAAACAGTCCACCTGCAATGCAGAAGACGCAGGAGACCTGGGTTCAGTCCCTGGGTTGGGAAGATCCCCTGGAGGAGGGCATGGCAACCCACTCCAGTATTCTTGTCTGAAAAATCCCATGGACAGAAGAGCCTGGAGAGCTACAGTCCATGGGGTTGCAAAGAGTCAGACTTGACTAAGGAGGAGCACAATAGATAGATATGATTCTTCAAAAGTGGCAAGTTTTGAGAATTCCCTGGCAATCCAGTGGTTTAGACTCCATGCTTTCACTGCCAAGGGCCCAGGTTCAGTCCCTAATTGAGGAACTAAGATCCCAGAAACTGTGTGGTACGGCCAAAAAAAAAAAACCATCCAGTTTTGTGTGTTCATTATTCTTAATAATTGCAATGTATTTCATTGTATGAATGCTGTATAAATTACTTAACCAGTTCTCCATTAACACACACTTAGGATATTGCCAGTTTTTCTCTACTACAAACAATGCTCCTGTGAATACTATTCTACATATTTTGGGTCTTTTTGCAAGTAAATCTGTAGAACTCATTCTTGGATCAAATACTATATGCATTCAAAAAAATTTTATAGGTATTATCAATTTCCTTCTTAAAAAGCTAAAGCAATCAATAGTACTTTTTGCTCCAACCTTACTTTCAGCATTATGAAAGTTTCTTCCCCCCTAAATCATCTACAACAGTGACTATTATCAATTATTTTTATATTGACCAATTTAATAGAATAAAAAGTGATGCATTATTAGAAGGAGGATTTGGGGGAAAAGGTGAAGTACAAAGCACCAAAAATCTGTCTCCCGACCTAGACCGTAGCTGCACTGGCAAAATCTGTCTGGTGTAGCTATTTTGGAGTTCTGACATCTATAGAAAGGCTTGCAACTTCCAGGGGAAGGCTTGGACAGTAAATTGTGGTTAATTCTGGTCAAGCTAAGCTCCTAGCTCAGCAGCAGTCACCTATCTGTGTATCCTAGTCCCACAGCAGGCAGCTGTGCATGTGTTTCAGAAGGAACTTGGATGGAGCTCGTGGGAACCAAGGTAGGTAACAGGATCTTGTGCTCTAACTGTGGGGAGATCTGTGTTTTGACTGAGGATTGCTGCTTTTCATCAACTAAGTGCAGCGTTGGGCGGCCATTGCTACATTCAGCCCCACATTGTTACAAGCCTCTCCAGCTCTGTCTGAAATGACTTCCAAGGTATTTAAAGGACTGATACTCTTTTTTTCTTCCTCTTTATTTTTCTATTGTTTCCCTTTTGGAAGTCAGACTAGGACATTTAAGGACTAGATTATTCCAAAGCAACCACATATACAAAAGAATTTATAAAGTCATGCCGAGGGGAAGGTACAGGCTCAGAAGAGATAAATGGTGCTGCAGTATACACGTGGGCGCATGTGTCTTTTCAAAATCTGGTTTTCTCACAATATACTCTCAGAAGGGGCCTGCTGGATCACCAGGTAGCTGAATTTTTACATTTTACAAGCACTTCTTTCTTTTTTTTGGGGGGAGGGCATTTTATTTACTTGTTTTTTTGTAGCTTTATTATTAATTAATTAATTTTTTATTTTACATTGCAGGTGGACATGACTGAGTGACTGGACTGAATTAATTTATTTTAATTGGAGGCTAATTACTTTACAATATTGTGGTGGTTTTTGCCATACATTGACATGAATCCGCCATGGGTGTACATGTGTCCCCCATCCTGACCCTCCCTCCCTCCTCCCTCCCCATCCCATCCCTCAGGGTCATCCCAGTGAACCAGCCCTGAGCACCCTGTCTCATGCATCGAACCTGGACTGGCGATCTGTTTCACATATGGTAATATACATGTTTCAATGCTATTCTCTCAAATCATCCCACCTTCACTTTCTCCCAGAGTCCAAAAGACTGTTCTATACATCTGTGTTTCTTTTGCTGTCTCACATATAGGGTCATTGTTACCATCTTTCTAAATTCCATATATATGCGTTAGTCTAGAAAAACATCTATTTCTGCTTTATTGACTATGCCAAAGCCTTTGACTGTGTGGATCACAATAAACTGTGGAAAATTCTGAAAGAGATGGGAATACCAGACCACCTGACTTGCCTCTTGAGAAACCTATATGCAGGTCAGGAAGCAACAGTTAGAACTGGACATGGAACAACAGACTGGTCCAAATAGGAAAAGGAGTACGTCAAGGCTGTATATTGTCACCCTGCTTATTTAACTTAACTTCTATGCA
>NW_024070212.1:26835746-26837876 GCF_014754425.2 Oryx dammah | reverse complement strand
AAAGTTGGCTTAAAGCTCAACATTCAGAAAACGAAGATCATGGCATCTGGTCCCATCACTTCATGGCAAATAGATGGGGAAACAGTGGAAACAGTGTCAGACTTTATTTTTCTGGGCTCCCAAATCACTGCAGATGGTGACTGCAACCATGAAATTAAAAGACACTTACTCCTTGGAAGGAAAGTTATGACCAACCTAGATAGCATATTCAAAAGCAGAGACATTACTTTGCTGACTAAGGTCCATCTAGTCAAGGATATGGTTTTTCCAGTGGTCATGTATGGATGTGAGAGTTGGACTGTGAAGAAGGCTGAGCGCAGAAGAATTGATGCTTTTGAACTGTGGTGTTGGAGAAGACTCTTGAGAATCCCTTGGACTGCAAGGAGATCCAACCAGTCCATTCTGAAGGAGATCAGCCCTGGGATTTCTTTGGAAGGAATGATGCTAAAACTGAAGCTCCAGTACTTTGGCCACCTCATGCGAAGAGCTGACTCATTGGAAAAGACTCTGATGCTGGGAGGGCTTGGGGGCAGGAGGAGAAGGGGACGACAGAGGATGAGATGGCTGGATGGCCTCACTGACTCGATGGATGTGAGTCTGAGTGAGCTCAGGGAGATGGTGATGGACAGGGAGGCCTGGCGTGCTGCGATGTATGGGGTTGCAAAGAGTCGGACACGACTGAGCGACTGAACTGAACTTAGGGCAGGAACTGTTTTATTTCTCCTTCATAGGCCTTGTGTCTGGCACAGATTATGAGATCAATACATATTTGATAAAGGCTTTCAACTTCCTCATCTATAAAATTGGATAATTAAGCCTATTCCATAAGGATATGATAATTAAATAAAGGTTTTTACACACATATGATTACAAAAATATGCATCCTGCAGTTATAAATCATTAGGGAAACATAAGTTGACGTAACTATTTTAATTGCTAGGTTTATACAATTCACTTAAAAGTCTAGTCAATTATATGGAAGAATAGTGAGCTTCCTGACTGGTGTTGCATGTTCTGTCCAGATGTTTGGCATCCTATAGGCTTAGTAGGCCAGAAACTTAAAAGAATCACCATTCACTGTTTACATCTAATTGTTTTCCTTCTTCATGATGTTCTCTGCTTTGACAATGGAGACTGCATGTGTTTAACTTGCTGGGTACAGCACCTTGCTCAGTCAGAACCTTTATAACTATACTTTGGTAGTCCCTGGGAACCTAAAAGGGGCAGAGCTGACTGGGTGACTAAACAACAACAGGAAGGCCTAAGAAACAGCAACAACATCTCTTCTGGGCTTCCCAGGTGGTACAGTGCTAAAGAATCCACCTGCCTATGCAGGATACTTGGGTTTGATCCCTAGGTCGGGAAGATCCTCTTGAGTAGGAAATGGCAACCCACACCAGTGTGCTTGCCTGGAGAATCCCATGGACAGAGCAGCCTGGTGGGCTACAGTCCATGGGGTAGCAAAGAGTCAGACACAACTGAGTGACTGAACGTGCATGGTATGATTAAAATGAAGGACTTGGAATGTTAATTATTCAGATATAAGGAACAGTTCAGTTCAGTTCAGTTCAGTCGCTCAGTCGTGTCCGACTCTTTGCGACTCCATGAATCACAGCACACCAGGACTCCCTGTCCACCACCAACTCCCGGAGTTCACTCACACTCACGTCCATCGAGTCAGTGAGGCCATCCAGCCATCTCATCCTCTGTCGTCCCCTTCTCCTCCTGCCCCCAAGCCCTCCCAGCATCAGAGTCTTTTCCAATGAGTCAACTCTTCTCATGAGGTGGCCAAAGTACTGGAGCTTCAGTTTTAGCATCATTCCTTCCAAAGAAATCCCAGGGCTGATCTCCTTCAGAATGCACTGGTTGGATCTCCTTGCAGTCCAAGGGATTCTCAAGAGTCTTCTCCAACACCACAGTTCAAAAGCATCAATTCTTCGGTGCTCAGCCTTCTTCAGAGTCCAACTCTCACATCCATACACGACCACTGGAAAAACCATAGCCTTGACTGAATGGATCTTAGTCAGCAAAGTAATGTCTCTGCTTTTGAATATGCTATCTAGGTTGGTCATAACTTTCCTTCCAAGGAGTAAGCGTCTTTTAATTTCATGGCTGCAGTCACCATCTGCA